>NC_044034.1:343399314-343649085 GCF_901765095.1 Microcaecilia unicolor
GCTTTTTGCCCCACATTTTCCAACCTGTTGGTAGGTTCAGTGTGCTTACATTTTGCATAGCAATAGTGGATACAGGTTTTTATGGGTGATAGGGTTGATGAGTGTGTAGTTAGTTCAGTCCGTGTTCTAGATATCTGGGATGGTCAGTGATCTGTTAGATTAGTTGTGATCATCCTGGAAGGACTTTTCTGAAAAAATGTGCTTTCAGGTATTTGCGAAATTTTAGATAGATAGTTTATGATTTTAGATCTTTCGGTAGTTGAGTTTCATGTTTGGTGCAGAGTAGGTGAAGTTGATCAAGTACATGGATTTGTATTTAGGCCTCAACGTTTGGGATAGTGGAGGGTGAGATATGATCTCGCGTTGATGGATGTGTTGTGTCTTGGTAAATCTATTAGGCTGGTCAAGACTATTCTGTAGGATATGGAGCAGATCTTGAAGTATATGCATGCTTTGATGGGTAGCTGGTGTAAGTTTGGAGTAAAGGTCTTGCACCATCGAATCGATTGTTGTCCTATATGAGTCTTGCTGCTGTGTTTTGTGCCGTTTGTAACTTTTTCAAGGTCTGTTTCTTACATCCAGTGTAGATCCTATTACAGTACGAAGGTTTGGACAAGCGTGTGGAGTGTGTCTCTTGGGAAGTAGTTTTTTATTTGTTTGAGTTTCCACATTGTGTGAAACATTTTCTTTGTAGTGATTCCTATCTGGGTGTTGAATGATAGATTGCGATTAATAGTGATTCCTAGGATTTTCAGTTTTTCTGGGTGTTCCCAGAGCATTGATTGTTGGGAAGCATTCGGTATTGTGAGGTGATGTAAGTATTAGGCAGTGTGTTTTTTCTCTGTTCAGTTTTGGTTTGAAAACTGTTGCCCCTGGTTCCATTGTATTTATGCTGTCTGTTATTCTGGTTGTAATTTCTGATAGGTCTTTGTTGAAAGGGATGAAGATTGACAAATCATCTGTGTATATGAAGGGGTTGAAGCCCTGTTTGGATAGTGATCGGGTTAGGGGGACCATCGTTAGGCTGAATAGTACTGTTGATAGTGGTGAGCCCTGAAGGACTCCACATTCTGCTTCCATGGGTGGGAATTGATGAGTTTGTCTTCACTTGATAATTTCTGGTGTTGAGAAACACTTTGAACCAATCCAGCACCTTTCCTCCGATTCCCATTTTGTCGAGTATTCTTTGTAGGATTTGGTGGTCGACCATGTCGAATGCACTAGTCATGTCAAACTGTAGTAGGAGGATGTTTTTTGGCCAGGAGTGTGGTTAGAACCGTTTCTGTGCTGTGAATGGCCTGAATCCTTGGGTTCTGTGTACTATAGAGAATTTAGTGAGGTAATCAGTTAGCTGATTGGCTGCTTTTCCTTCCATAATTTTGGTAGTTAGTGGTATGGATACTACTGGTCTGTAGTTTGTGTTTTTCTTAGCGTCCTTAGGGATTGATGTGAGCATTATGTTGCCCTGATCCTTCGGGAACGGCCCTCCCTGAACATGTAATTCAGATGGGAGGTTAGTTGTTCTATGAACTGATTAAGAAGTGTTTTCATGATATAGTTGGGGCATGTGTCCAGCAAACAGTGACAAATTTTCTTAGTGTTTGTGCTACTGTCTCGTTGGTGGTTTGTGTGAAGGTCATCCATGTCCTGGTCCACTGAAGATTCCTCTGGTGGATAGTCGAGTTCATCTGTGAAAGTTTCAAGGTTGCTGTTGTCCTGTGGTAGGTTTTTTCCTTAGGTGAGAATCTTTTCTTCAAAATATTTGGCTAATCATTTGATAGTGGGGGACCTTCATTTGCTATTATCAATGGTTTGGTGTTTAGTAGGGTATTTACTAGCTTATATAGTTATTTGTGTCTTTATAGTCTGGGTGTAACTGATCTTTATAGAACTTCCTTTTGGTCTGTCTTATTTTGATCTTATACATATTTTTTCACTTCTCTCCATGTAGTTATAGTGTTTTCATTCCCCCCCCCCCCCCCCCCCCGTATTCATTCTTGTCTTCTGCAGTAAATTTGTAGCTCTTTCAGTTCCTAGTCCGTACCATGGGACTGTGTTGCATTTTTTGTGATTTTAGTTAAGATGGAGGCTATACCGTCTAAAACTGCAGTGCATCTTTTGTCCCATTCTAATAGGAATTCTGGGGATTCTGTTGGTGGTGACCACTGGTTTTTGTAAATGAAGAACCAGAATTTGGTAGCTTCCACCTTTCTCTTGTTTTGTATATGGTTTGTATTTGTGTTGGTTTGATCTGTTCTTTCCAGTAGAGGGTCATTTCTAATTTGAAGTGGTCGGACCACGGGGTCTACGACAATCTTTGGTTTTGTAAATTGAGGTCTTGGTTCAGTGAGAATCTGTATGCTTGTAGGTCTAGTGGATGGCCTTTGATGTGAGTTGTAGTCATTGGTGGTTGTTGGAAGTCCCAAATTGGAGGAATTCGTTGCATCCTCTGGTGCTTTTGTGTTCTGATCTTCTAGGTGTAGGTTAATATCTCCTATTAACATTGTATTTGGGTTAGCTAACTGGGTTCAGTTCTCACTGCAGCTCCTTGTGACTCTGGGCAAGTCACTTAACCCTTCATTGCCCTAGGTACACATAAGTACCTGTATATACTATGTAAACCGCTTTGAATGTAGTTGCAAAAAACCCCCCACAGAAAGGAGTTATATCGAGACGAGTCCCATTCCCTTTCCCTATACAGGTGTTAGATATGAAGTCCATGAGGTTTGTTTGAGCTGTATTCCAATTTTCCTGGGGACTTATAGAATATGATGCAGCACAGTGGTTTTGTAATGTTTTGTCCTTTGTGTTTTAAGCCTGTAAAATGTATTGGGTATTTCCTGAAGTGTATTGCTAGCAAGTTGTGCATGTTTTGTATTTTGAAGCTGCTGCAGAACCAAGGCTGTTCTTTTTGTTTAAGCCTTTTCGAAAGGCAGTCTGCAGTATACTTAAAAACTTGTTTTCCGAGCTCTAATTGGCCCAGGAGCTCATTTTCATTTGAACTTTACTGGCTCTTGCCCCAGTCTTAGACAGGAAGAAAAGAGAGTTGGATCTCTTTGGAAAGGCCCTGTAAAACAGTTACATTTGATAACTTGTGAACAGCTATATGTCCTGATCTTCCCAGGTACTGTTTAGACAGTATACAAATGTTTAGTTAGTTTTCTAATTGATCCATTTTTCAGTTACTTGTTACTGTTTGCTGATTGCACATTTTCTGTCCACTGTTCATATTTTTGTGAGATTAAACATAATTTGTTCGCCCTGCTTGTCTGGACTGATAAAGAGTCCTGGTGGTTTGTGTGTTGGTGCTTTCTGGGAACTGTTGGGAGTGTGGCCCCAGTATCCTAGAAATCACTGAGGTTATTTTGAGAGCAGGAGACTCGCCCAGAGGCAGTTGGAACCCAGTCAGTGGGAGGAGGGTGCTAGTGTACAGCACAAGCGGCAGGTGCAGGCAGACCTGAACTGTGCTGGGGATAGACTCTCTAAGTGGCCGCAGGGTAACCCTAGGCGGGGGTGGCTAGCTGTTGTGTGACAAGGCAATTTCCAGTTGTGATGTTATAGACTCTTATGGCTTCGGCGGTGAAGAAGAATTTGTATATTAGTGCGATTCCCCCTCCAGTGAGTTGCAGCCATCTTTAACAGCATAACAATAGTAAAATGACCAAATATAAACATAAATACAATAAATGATTTAAGCTTGAAACCAGCAAATTGAAACCTAATAATAGGATCACCATTAAACAGTTTCAGAAATATACATTTAACAGCCCTGAAATTCAAATAACAGAGGCATAATACTAATGAAACACCTAATAAGTATGCATTAGAATATTTAAGTAACATAGATATGATGCTGTTGCTTTTCTACAATACAGCTTACTATGGAGTCCGAAAGGCCAAGTGCTGATATATAGATGGAGACAAGATGGATGGTACAGAGTCAGGGGCAGATGCACAGAAGTCCCCCCACCACCAAAAAAACTACTTGGTATTTCCACCTCAATAAAAACTTCTGATGTGGAAATACCAACCGATTCTCAATGAAAATTGTATGCAAGTCAGCTTGGTAAGGAAGAATGCAATTGCTAAGCTGTACATGTGTAGAACAGTCAATCACTAAGTGTGAAAAAACATTAGGGGTTTTGTTACAAAGCTTACAATTACCGTGCCGGGTACAGGTGTCGGGAGGGTTGTTACAGCCCTTCAGTTTTGGGTGCCATAATGCGTAAGCTCCCTGGGGCATGGGAACCCAAGCTCTATGCCATTGATGAGCTCTTCCCCTTAAGGGAACCCCCCAGAAGGAGAAGAGCTTCACTAAGATCAGCTACCCCGAGGAGGTAGTCGACCTGGCCAACAAGTCCTCTCAGATCAACGAGTCAGATTGCTCACCCAAACTATATTCTTCCTCTTAAAGCTGCCGGTGTCTGATGTTGAAGTGGCAGCTCTAAAGTTTTGGTGTTTTCTTTATGTGGGAATATTTTGTTTGTTTTTATGTCTCCTGCATCCCTTTGCTATCTGGTGCATATCCAGGAGCCACCAGCGGCTGCTCCAGACCTCCTAAAAAAATTTCTCCTGCAAAGGTAGGCCGTCCTTTCTTTGCATTGCTCGTAAACGGCTGTGCATCCCACAGAATGCACATTCAAATACTAAGCTCATTTGCATGTTTGCATGCAATTCCCATTGGCTGCCACTGCGGATGCAAAAGAGCCCGCAGAACCCCTTTGTGCATTGCCCACTGAATACCTTGCTTGCAAAACCAGCTGGAGCCAGTCAAAAATGCATGGTCTGGTCTGATAAGTTTTGTGCATCGAGCCCTCAGTTGGGATAAATAGATGAGTGGCTAAACTCAAATCAAGTTCTTTGTACAGTTAAACAAGATATAAGGAACTGGTCTAAAGTTGCAGTGTGTGTAGCAAGCTAGTCCATCTGTAGAGTGATGTATGGTCAGTTACCTTATGTATTAAAGGCTTGGGAGAAGAGTCAGGCTTTCACCTGCTCTCTGAAATAGAGGTAATTAAGTTAGACATAACCCCTATGGGAGTAAATTCCAGAGCATGGGAGCTACTGCTGAGAAGGCTTGTATGATTTCTTTTGATGAGGGTACAGATAGTGATGCTCCTTCAGAGAACCTTAGAGGTCTCAAAGGTGTGTAAAGGGCAAACTTATTCTTTAAGTACTGTGGCCCATTTGTCTGAGGACCTTGAAAATCAAACACAGAGTTCCAGGAGGGAACCCTTTTTTTTTGTTTGTTTTTTTTTTGTGTAACTTGGCCTGGTTTTGAACTAACATCCCTAAGCAGTGTGATGTTTGTTGCCCATGACGCTGCCAATTGAAAACAGTTCTGCAGATACCATAATGCCCTCTGGAACTGGGTAACTCTGCAGCTCTGCAAATGGGGGGCAATGTATTGGGCTCTGGGAGAAAAGACTGATCTCTGAAGGCAGTGGTGGCTCCTGTCTCCCACCTCTAATCTTCTTCATACCTTGAGTTCCATGAAATGAACACTTCCAAGAGGGCACACCCATAAGTAAGTGGGCCCTAGGCACCTGCTAAATTTTTCATTGCCTTAATGCTACCCTGAAAGTGATCCATTCCTCTAGCCTATAAAGTAATTGTAACCCCCCCCCCCCTTGTAGTGAAGGCATAGATCAAAAGGATTCACTCATTAGGGATGCCTGCTTGCTTGGTAGACAGAAAAGTCTATATGGAGAGCAGATCTGTGGTGCCCATAAAAACAGTGAAGATTTACCTCAGCTACTCAGATCAGCTTCCTCAGTGTGGGCTTACACTGATGTTTGTTCCTGCTGACGGACAAAGGGGGGGGAGGAAAGTGGCCACCAGGAGCTCAAAAAAAGCCATTGGGGCCTCATTGAAATGGGGGCCAATTAGATACAGTGCACACAGGTGCAGTTCTCATCCATTCTGTTGCCTGGTGAGGCATAGCCATTTAGAAAGATCCTGGGACACTTTCCTTTCAACTGAAAGGGAGCTCTGGAATGAGAGGGCATAAGGTGAAGGTAAAAGGAGATGGACTCAGAAGTAATCTAAGGAAATATTTTTTATGGAAAGGGTGTTGGATGCATGGAACGATCTCCCAGTGGAGGTGGCAGAGACAGGGACTGTGTCTGAATTCAAGACAGTATGGGACAGGCATTTGGAGAAGGAAGAGATAGTGGATGATATGGATGGGCAGACTGAATAATTCATTTGGCCTTTATCTGCTGTCATTTTTCTATGTTTCTGTTAAGTACTGAGAATGCACTCTAATAAGAGCCATAATCGTGGGGAGGAATGAGAAAGTATCTGCCTGAACATGTGTAGATTACTGATGATAGAAGCAACAAATGTGCAGTCAGAACTTGGATATATGGCTGTACATATTGCTGCATCAGACAATTTTAGTGCTAATTCTTTAAAACCATGCAGCTAGATTATGTGCATTTGGTTGATCATGTGTGTGCATGGATAACTGCTTTGTAAAATAGGTGTGTTGGCACCTACCTTAAGCTCACTGCAACCGTCATGACACTGAGCAGGGTTGCTGGCTTATGGAACGTGAATTTTGGCCAAGATGAGGTCATGTTCCTAGACAGGGAGATAAGGCACTACAATGTGCTGTAATGGAGTTGCTGTGGCAAGGTTCAGCGCAAACTATTATTAGCATTTGTATAGCGCTACCAGACGCATGCAGCGCTGAACACCTGACATAAAGAGAGACAGTCCCTGCTCAAAAGAGCTTACAATCTAAATAATACAGATAGACGAGACAGTTACGGGTGAGGGAAGTATAGGTGAGAAGGAAGGAAGGGACAAGGGGGAGGGCAATTGAGTAGTGGCTAGGAGCTAAAAGCAATAGTGAAAAGGTGGGTTTTCAGCATAGATTTGAAAACAGGTAGAGATGAAGCTAGACGTATAGGTCCAGGAAGTCTATTCCAACTATAAGATCTTTGCGAAAACCTCAATGCCATTTTCCATCAAAACTGCGATGTCAAGAACTTAAAAAAACCCAATAGAGCCACCTGTGTGCCAGAGCCCACAAAAAGGAGGCTGCTCGACATTGTGAGGGCCCTGACAGCTATGACAGCTGTATAGCCCTCGCTCCACTAGAAAAGGATATACTGGCCACCTGTGACCAGGCCAGTATTGCAGGAGTCAGTGAGCGTGACACGGCACACAGGAGAGTGGGTGAGTTATGGCATTTACTACATTCCACAGTGCACATTTGCAACAGGGTAGTGCTCACCCTATATGTTTTCCTGTCTGCACCACCCATCCATCCCCTGCATGTCCTCACATGTTCTTTAACATCTGGAAATGAAGACCTTCATCTAAAGTAGGAAATTGCAGTTGGTCTCAGCATGGCATGCCTCCCTCACTGTGGGCCTATATGTATTGGTAACACCAAAATGATTTGCACACTAGAATCATATGATTCCCCCCTCCTATCCTACTACCCTTCCCTCCCTCTAAGTGGGCTTTCCTAAAGTGCAAAGATGTGAAGAAGGCATAGTAAGATTTATAGTTATTCTGTTGGTTCTACTGAGAGGCATACTGTTTAGACTTTGCAAAGGACCATTATTGTACTTACATGGTGACACAGTGTAGCCTTTGACTCTGTCTGATGCTAAGCCTCATGAACAGGCAGATATTGTGCTAAGGCTTCTGCTTTCCAAAAGCAATACCATAAATGACAACATTACAGCTATTGTTTATGATCTTCTGTTGAAAATCCACTCGGGCCATTCCTTGGCCAGCAGACCTTTACTGTGTCAGAGCTCGGACCTTAGAAATATCCCACTTATTTTTATCTTGTAGAGGCTGTAGGGACGCATCTCACTGGAGAGTATGGCAGCAGGGTCAAGGAGGCCGATCCTGCCTGTTCTCAAGAGTCCAGCAGGTAGCAGCCACCACTGTTGCCTGTCACCATTGAGGACTGAAGGCTGGAGGTAGCAGCAATTGGAGACCCAGCAGATTTCCTTCAGAGGAAGATTGCAATGAAGTGGCAGGTGATGGCATCAAAGCTGTTCTGGAAGAGCCTGAGGAGGTGCAAGAGATATCACCAGAGGAGGTGGAGGATGTGCAGGGGAGACATTAGAGGTCAACCTAGAACATGAGAAGGAGGTTATGGTAGAGGATACATCAACAACTTCCATCAGCAGCTCTGAGCAGGAAGAGGACATATCAGTACTTGTAAGTGACATCTGGCAGCAACACTCCCTGCTCATGGCAGAGGTCTTTAGTCTTGCAGGGTTTTTCAGGATCTGAGAGCTATAATATAAGATGGCCTGTGTAACATCAACGCAAATCTTGGAACCATCACTATGTAGATCTGGACCCTGGCCTTCCTGCTCCCCCAGCTGTTGTTGCACCCATCAACACTAGGGCCCCCCCTCATCATCCACCTTTGCCCCAGCATGCTCCCTCCCCCAAGAGCATGGCCCTAGTGGAGTGAGATACCAATGCTTGGTCTTCTGCATCTTCTATGGGGAGGCCAGGTATGATTCTGGAGCAGGTCAAGGTGACAGGTTTCTCCAGGGCAGCCGTCATCATCCCAGACAGCATACATCAGCAGGTGCCTCTCCCAATGTGTGGTCAATGCAAAAGGAGAAAATAGAGCATGGGAGGGTTATCACAGGTTCTCACAGGGCACAGTGAGGGTGGTTATCATGGTGGCACAGTACATCACCTGTTCATATAATCACACATATGTTTGAATTAAAAAAATGATACTAGAGATACTGTGGGCATACTGAGACACGGTGGGGTGGGGTGGGGAGGGGGGGGCAAGATCAGTATTGTATATTGGGTCCTGTTTAATAAAGGTTCATTTACACAAAAGGTATGTGTCTAAATGAGTTTATTTCTTGCAGCCACTACCCGCTGGTATACCTGTAGGGGGTGTCAGATTCTGATGTTGCTCAACTTTCTCCTCCTCATCTCTGTCTGTGTCTGGCAGCAGTAGTCCCTCTGGGTCTGGAATCTTGTGAGTAAGGACTAAGTTGTGGAGCACGCAGCAGGCTGAGATGTTATCGCAGACTTTAGCTGGGGTGCAGAATAATTCCCTCCTGACTGGTCCAGACACTTGAATCGTGGCTTCAAGATGCCAAATGTCCTTTCTATCACGGTTCTGGAGGGGGTGGGGGGATTAATTGCACAACATACTATTGCTTGGATTTAGGGCCTGTGATTGCAAGCTTATGGAAGCAACCTTGATGTACGGAGCCCAGTCAAGGACAATCATTTCAGTAACAGGGCTAAGTAAATTGGAAGGGGGTATAAAATACAAGAAAACAGCTATGTTCTGACAGAGTTGGGAACTCTCAGGAGCAGAAGGACATTGTTAGGCAAAAAAAGAAAAAATATTCTTAGCACTGAAAAGCCCACAGCCAGAATATGATTTTGTATTAATGCAATTTCACTGTCCTCTTTTTTAGTGTTTCCGCAGCAGCAGAATGGGCTGTCCCACAGTCATCAAGGCTGAAGTACAGGCAACTCTTTAATAGCCATGACAAAACCATGAGTGGACATTTAACAGGTATTTATGTATACTTGTAAAGGTCAGGTCTTACTAAGAAAATCAATTTTTGTTTTGCGACAAATCTGCTTAGTTCATTGTCCCTTTGATCTAAGCTCTCTTTGCCTACTTGTACACTCACTTGTGATCTCATGTTTAACTCTCTCTACCAGGGTCGTCCTCATTACGAATTCCATTGTTTGCAACTAATTCAGAGTACAGCAGTTAAATTAATCCACAGCGCCAAGAAGTTTGATAGTGTAACCCCACTCCTTCAATATTAACACTGGCTTCCCATATATTATTGAATCAGTTTCAAAATTCCTATCATCATCTTTCAGGTTTCTCAGTCCAGTGTACCCCAATTTCTCAGCAGGTCTATTATTCCTTATTTACTGGCTTATTCCTCATGCTGTACCCAACAGAACCTTCTTGCTGTGCCTTCCCATCTTCACATTTGTTCACACTCTGCTCATACCCCATGTTTTGCAGTTGTGGCCCCCTCCCTATGGAATACTATACCTACTGAACTGCACTTAGAGATGTCTTTTTTTGAAATTCAAGGTTATACTCAAGGCTTACTTCTTCTCCAAGGCTTTCTCTTCCATAACCTACCTGAACATCATTTCCTATCCTCTCTCCCATGACCCTTGACAGCAGAGCTCTACCATAGTCCATGTGTGTTCTTTCTCATTCCCTCACCTCTGTGTATTTTAGCACAATTTTATTTTATGTTTAATTTTCTCTTGCTTAATATAGTTTAATTTATATAAATACTGTTGTTAATTAGGCCACTCCTTGTCTCCTCTTCCTTTCTCTCTTATTCTATTTCCAATATATTTTTGCATTGTAACCCGCTTATCTAATTTTAATTTGTGGTATAGTAAATAAATGTGAAATGTGCAAAGAAATCTGACCTCTCACTGCATATGCTTTCCCTCCAGTTTATACAAATATTCCTTTAAATGAATATTATAGGGTCAGCTTGGTGGCAAGCACTGGATACTACCATATGATTTACCTGTGTTACGGTCTCAGGCTCTAAACACACCGTCTCGGACTCAGGAACAATGTGAGCCCTTGTGCTGCTGTCGACGAGCAGCAGCAGCAGGCAAAACCCTCCAACCAGGACTATACTAACCAAGCGGAGATAAGGAGGGCAAAAAAGGACTTTGAGAAGAAATTAGCGTTGGAAGCAAAAATACATAGTAAAAACTTTTTTAGATACATTAAAAGCAGGAAACCGGCCAAAGAGTCGGTTGGGCCGCTGGACGAAAATGGTGTTAAAGGGGCGATCAAGGAGGACAAAGCCGTAGCGGAGAAATTAAATGAATTCTTTGCTTCGGTCTTCACCGAGGAGGATTTGGGGGGGACACCGGTGCCGGAAAGAATATTTGAAGCGGGGGAGTCGGAGAAACTAAACAAATTCTCTGTAACCTTGGAGGATGTAATGGGTCAGTTCAGCAAGCTGAAGAGTAGTAAATCACCGGGACCTGATGGTATTCATCCCAGAGTATTAATAGAACTAAAAAATGAACTTGCGGAGCTACTGTTAGAAATATGCAATCTGTCCCTAAAATCGAGTGTAGTACCGGAAGACTGGAGGGTAGCCAATGTTACTCCGATTTTTAAGAAAGGTTCCAGAGGAGATCCGGGAAATTATAGACCGGTGAGTCTGACGTCGGTGCCGGGCAAGATGGTGGAGGCTATTATTAAGAATAAAATTGCAGAGCATATACAAAAACATGGACTGATGAGACAAAGTCAGCACGGATTTAGTGAAGGGAAGTCTTGCCTCACCAATCTAATGCATTTTTTTGAGGGGGTAAGCAAACATGTGGACAATGGGGAGCCGGTTGATATTGTATATCTGGATTTTCAGAAGGCGTTTGACAAAGTGCCGCACGAAAGACTCCTGAAGAAATTGCAGAGTCATGGAATCGTAGGTAGGTTATTATTATGGATTAAGAACTGGTTGAAAGATAGGAAGCAGAGAGTAGGATTGCGTGGCCAGTATTCTCAGTGGAGGAGGGTAGTTAGTGGGGTCCCGCAGGGGTCTGTGCTGGGTCCGTTGCTTTTTAATGTATTTATAAATGACCTAGAGATGGGAATAACTAGTGAGGTAATTAAATTCGCCGATGACACAAAATTATTCAGGGTCGTCAAGTCGCAGGAGGAATGTGAACGATTACAGGAGGACCTTGCGAGACTGGGAGAATGGGCGTGCAAGTGGCAGATGAAGTTCAATGTTGACAAGTGCAAAGTGATGCATGTGGGTAAGAGGAACCCGAATTATAGCTACGTCTTGCAAGGTTCCGCGTTAGGAGTTACGGATCAAGAAAGGGATCTGGGTGTCGTCGTCGATGATACGCTGAAACCTTCTGCTCAGTGTGCTGCTGCGGCTAGGAAAGCGAATAGAATGTTGGGTGTTATTAAGAAGGGTATGGAGTCCAGGTGTGCGGATGTTATAATGCCGTTGTATCGCTCCATGGTGCGACCGCACCTGGAGTATTGTGTTCAGTACTGGTCTCCGTATCTCAAAAAAGATATAGTAGAATTGGAAAAGGTACAGCGAAGGGCGACGAAAATGATAGTGGGGATGGGACGACTTTCCTATGAAGAGAGGCTGAGAAGGCTAGGGCTTTTCAGCTTGGAGAAGAGATGGCTGAGGGGAGATATGATAGAAGTGTATAAAATAATGAGTGGAATGGATCGGGTGGATGTGAAGCGACTGTTCACGCTATCCAAAAATACTAGGACTAGAGGGCATGAGTTGAAGCTACAGTGTGGTAAATTTAAAACGAATCGGAGAAAATTTTTCTTCACCCAACGTGTAATTAGACTCTGGAATTCATTGCCGGAGAACGTGGTACGGGCGGTTAGCTTGACGGAGTTTAAAAAGGGGTTAGATAGATTCCTAAAGGACAAGTCCATAGACCGCTATTAAATGGACTGGAAAAATTCCTCATTTTTAGGTATAACTTGTCTGGAATGTTTTTACGTTTGAGGAGCGTGCCAGGTGCCCTTGACCTGGATTGGCCACTGTCGGTGACAGGATGCTGGGCTAGATGGACCTTTGGTCTTTCCCAGTATGGCACTACTTATGTACTTATGTACTTATGTACTTATGCAATAAGCACAAAGACAGAAACAGACCAGAAGTGCACAGAGCACACAGGCTGCATTAAGATACAAACCAGGACTGGACTGGACTAGCAGGACTGGAGCAGACTAGAAGTGCAATAAGCACACAGAGAACTAAGACACAAACCAGGACTGGACTAGGCAGGAACACCGAAATAGAACTAAGTAAAGCCAGAAGAGAGGACACTCAATCGGGCCACGAGGCCGACCTGGAACCGATGCACACAGAACCTCTCATGCAGGCAGCAAGGCTGAACGAGAACCCAAACACAACAGCAGAAGGAAGAGAGAACTAGGCAGAGCATTAGACGAGGTAGGTTAGGCAGAGCACAGGGCAAGACAGACTAGGCTGAGCTCTAGGCAGGGCAGGCTAGGCTGAGCTCTAGGCAAGGCATACTAGGCAGAGCTCTAGGCAAGACCAAGACAGAAATGCTAACACTAGCACACAGACAAGCTAAAGAACTAAGGCAGAAGTGCTAACCTAGCACAAAGACAGTGAACTCAGGCACTAGTGCTAATCCTAGCACACAGGCAAACAGAAAAACTAAAGCAGAAGTGCTAACTGTAGCACACAGACAAACAGAAGAACTAAAGTTGAAATGTCACACAGGCACGCTAACTAGGAAACAGGGCAGACTTGCAAAACAAGCACACCAACTGGGAAACAGGGCAGAAGTGCTAACAAGCACACCGACAAACCTGGAGACCTTTGGCTTTGCAAAGGCCCTGAATGAATGTCCACCATTTCCTCATAAAGGCCCTCACTAATGATGTCACAACTTCAGGACTGAGGCAGGAAACACACTGAACACCAAAGTGAGGCTTGGAGCATAGAGTAAGTGGAAGCACTACAGGAAAGAGGCTTGAAACACACTGGAAGTAGAAACACTACAGGCAAGAAGCAGCAATGCAAGGGGACAGAACAGACTGAAGTCAGCTCAGAAGCTGACCATCGGGAAATAGGGTGAGTCAAAAAGAGATCACGACCACAGTCATGACAATCTGGATTTGATTTCCAGGTCAGGGCTCTGTATCTTGAGTAGGTCAGGTCTGGGGATGTTGTAAAGGCTGTCTTTTCGGATCCTGAGGGAGGGCATCTCTGTCATTGTTCAACAAGACACCTAGTAGCCAGACAAAAGACCCACATTAGCTGAGTTCCAGAGTGAAGTGAAGCTTATCACAGAGACTGTTGCTGCAGTGGCTGAACTGAATTGGGAGGAAGATCTAAAATAAGGGAAGTATACTAGATAGTTACAAATGAAGTCTTATTGAACCAGAGTCTAGTTCCAGTTTGGACTGAAAACCTGAAATGAGCAAGAAAGTTCTAGGCTAGAAGATACAAAGCTTTGGGTAGCATCTAAAATGAATCACTTTGTTTTGTTAGATCCTCAGATGTCCTGATCCATTTTAAGTTCTTTCTGAATCATGCCTTCATTTGTGGCTGAATTGCTTTTTTTTTTCCCCAGGGAATTGATGGTATAAGGCTGCCTTTCAGGGAGATTGTGTACAAGGAGTTGTGTTGTATGGTGGACATAAGCAGCCCTTCTGTTCACTAATTACTGGATCTGTGTTCTTGCTCCCTGTGTCTAACATTCATATATGTTACCTTTGGCACTCTGCAGTGCATCATGACAGTTGGAGGTTCATAGACACTACTCTTCAAATTTCACTTTTTATGAAATATGTCACCAGAAAGTGACCAACATTCAAAAAGCTCTAAAGACTTCCTTTTCTATAGTCTGCAATTTGAGCTGTATTTCCAAGTATCTCTCTGTGCTAATTTGCCTCTAGAGCTCCTTATGATCTACGTTGGTCCTCTCTCAGCAATACCTGTTCTTTAGCAGGATGTTATTGGCTTAATTTTTTGAACAAGAATTCATGGAGCAGTCTCATGAGGTGAAAAGAAGTCTCGTTGGATTATAACTGGTGTGAGAGGCCTTAAATTTAAGGATAAGGAAGACTTTCACTGATTAAGAACAACCCATATGTACCATAAACTAGCATTTATTGTAGTTTGTAGGGAGTATTAATCTTTTGTTATCTGCATTGAGATATTAAAGATATAGTAGAATATCAAACATGAAATAAAAAAAACTCATGCCAGCTGAAAGCCATCTGTCAAGCTTGAGACACAAGGATAGAATATGGCTTGAGAAATGAACTGAGGGAAAGTAGTTCCTAGAGTGCTAAATGACCATTACACATACAGCAATACATCAGAGATGGATAGTTTCACTGCACTGTTTACACTTAATAACATGAGCACACAAAGCATAAAGGGGAGAATTCAATAAATGCGCTCAAAACTAGATGCTGGAAAAGATTGTTGCTAAGTTCTATTCTATAGGGTGCACACCCTTTATAAATTAGCATTTAGCGCTGATTTCTGCACCCGAGTCTGGGTGCAAGACATATGCCTCCTGAAACCTGGTGTAAATTGGAATGCCCCTAACCCCCCAAGGCCATGACCCCTTTTGGGTTGTATGCTATTGGAATTAAGTGCCCAGCATTATAGAGTAGCATGCAGCAATCTTAATTGGTGCCGGTTCATATCAATAATTGGTTGTTATAGTTTATTTAAAATTTGATATACTGCCAAAGCAACAAAAAATTGGTTGAAGTGGTTAACAATAATTAAAGCAGTAAAATAAAGTAAAATATTAAAAGAAAAAAGGGAACACCATTAATGATAGGAAAGAGCGCATTCAAACAATAAGAAAACACAAACTTCAAAGAAGAGACCATAGAGAACCAAAACATCATGACAGCAGAACCCAGGACTGGAATCAGGCCATAATCTTCAAGGTGGGAGGGGGGGGTGGGGTTAAGACCATAAGCTAATTGGAAGAAGTGAGTTTTCAAAAGGTTTTTAAATTGGGAGAAGGAAGATTCAGCTCTTATTGTGGATAGGCAGTAGTTCCAAACTTTGGGTGTAAGGAAGAAAAAAGCAGAGGACCATGTGGATTCACAATGGGCTGCACGGGGTGAGGGAAGGATCAAATGGTGTGTGTCCAAGGACTTATGTGAATGACTGGGGGTGTAAGGGATAACCAGAGTGGAGAGATATGAAGGTGAACCGAGGTGTAAGGATTTATATGTAAGACAAAGGATTTTGAAGATAGGACGATGCTGGATAGAAAGCCAATGAAGTTTAATCATGAGTGGGGTAACACGATCGTATCTATGAGCTCCAGAGAAATCTTGTTGCAGAGTTCTGAAGTGTCTGTAATCTTCTTGATAAGGATTTGGATAAACTGCAGTAGATCACATTGCAGTAACCTATGCATGAAATTAGAAAAGCTTGGATCAAAATTCGCAAAAGGTTTTCATCTGTGAAGCCTTTAATAGATCTTAATCGTCTGAGGGTGAAGAAGCCAATTTTTAAACAATTGAGAAACTTGAAGGGCAAAATTAGATCTGAGTCAAAAATAATGCCAAGGTAACAAAAAGATGATAGTCGGAATGGGCCTGTGGAATAAAATGGAGTAACAGAAGGCATGGGATGGAAACCTGTAATTCAAGATGTTATGGTTTTGGCTGGGTTCAGCACAAGTGTACGGTTATCTAGCCAGTTTGTTAGCACATCCAAACAGGTTTGTAAAGAAGTGAGATGTGGAGAGCTATGAGAGGTAGGAAAAATTAGTAGAATGTCATCTGCATAGAAGAAACACTTGATGTTATGGTCCTGTATAAGAGTGGCTAACGGGCTGAGATAGATATTAAAGAGCAGAGGAGACATTTTAGAACCCTGAGGAACACCACAATCCAATGAATGTTGAGGGGAAGAAGAAACAGAAGTCACACTGAAAGAACATTGGTGATGCAGGAAGTAAACCAGTCTAACATAGTACCCGAGAAACCAATTTCATGGAGACGAGAGAGCAAAATTGAGTGACAAACCATATCAAAGGCAGCAGAGAAATCTAAGGATACAATCAGAGTGATTTTGCATCCAGTTATTGATGGTAACATCTCATTAGCCAATTAAGTTGCGTGCATATCTCAGAAGCACGCCCAAATCTGGGCACTATATATAGAATCTGGGGAGAAATGATCAGCTTTCAGTTCTGTGATCATAGGGCCTATCAAGCATCTCAGTATCTGTCAACAGGTTACACCCATTCCTGAACAACCAATCGAATGATTTTTACAGACTCCCTAGGGGAAAATTTAGGCAGGGAACGACATGTTTCAAACAGTTGCCTGACAAATATTTTAGTAGTATAAATTGGTGCTGCCTCAGAGGTAATCTACATACTTCAAAAGTAAAATCTCATATAGTGATGTTAGTTTATGATGTAACATAATGTGGGTTTTCTCCTGGTCAGTGTCAGCAAGGAATGTGCATTTAAATTGTTTAACCTTGTTCTCAAGTCTCTTTGGAATGTAATACAATTTTATTTTTTAAATGTTTTTGTGTTTAATTTTTAGGTCCACAAGCAAGAACAATTCTAATGCAGTCAAGTTTACCCCAAGCTCAGCTGGCAACGATATGGTAACAATAACCTTTTTTTCCCATTTTAGGCACTTTTTGCTCAAGCAATAATGCCTGATTGGGAGGGTCAGTCTGTCCTTTTCTGTCTGTTTGTCCACCTGGCCATATGCATGCATAGATTTGTTTGTTCATGTGCAAACTAATTTATTTGTAAAGATAAAGGCAGGAGGAGCTTGGAGCAGAAGTTATCAGAATGGGTAGGGTTTCCACCAAAGATGAGTAGGGCAATGATGAGAAATTCAGTACCAAGCAGACCTAACCCCTATGACACAAAATAAAGAACCCTAGCAGTGGTAGAACTTTCAGTATGCTGACAGGGACTCAAACCCTTTCAGTAATAGAACAGAAGAAAAGCTGCAGCCATGACAAAGATCTTTGTAGCCTGATGGTTGTAAGAAGATTGAAGGTGGGTGGGAGGGAGAGAGTGTAAGAGTAGGGAGAGGGGAGGGGAAAGAGTACTGGAGGAGGGAAATGGAAGGGATGGGCAAGAGTGTGTGAAGAGGAGTTGGAGGAGAGGGGTGAGAAGAATGAAAGGGAGAAGAAGTTGGGTGGAGCAGAAGAAAGTGCTTGGATATGGGAGATTGAGGAAGTGAGTGCAGAAGATGGGGAGGAGGGAGAATGAACGCCAGAAATACATATCAACACGTACCATACAGCTCACACCCACACACTCCTGCCATCCTGCTGAGACACAAATGTTCATGTCTCTTCGTACCAAATCCCCCACACAGACATGCCTGAGTTTGCAAACGGAGGAAGGGGAAATGCAAGGACATAAAAAAAGAACAACAAAAAACACCACAGAGTGCAAAAAGCAAACAAACTCAATAGCAATGACAAGAAAAAAGAGAATCTTTTAGATATCAAGCATATATGAACTAGACATGGGCCATGTTTTGGCACTGCTGCTTACATCAGAAATCCAGTCCTTCTAGGAAGGTTGAAACGCAATAAAATAAACAAACATATTATAATGCACCATTGTGTCTTTCTTACAGAAGGTTAGATGACTTTTCATTTGTGTAACTCAAAATGTATTTTTGTTTCATATGGGGGATGTAAAAGTATGACCCAAAATTCTTACCTCTTCTATATTTAACTTGCCTCATTTCTGATCCTGGCTTTGTTTCCTGCTTTTTGTGTGGCCAAGGCAAAGTTGCCTTATCTCCTTGCACTTTGGTACACTTGACTCTAGTAAGGTAGAATGAGAATTGTGTGAGGCTACACTATTACAGGAGTGGGCAAGTAGAAAGCATGCCTCTGGGGCTGGGATAGTGCAGAAGTGGTCTGGCAGAGCAGTGGGGTTGAGGTTGGGAAAATACAGAAGTGGTCAGGTAGGGACAGCATTGATGGGGGGGGGGGGGTAACAGAGACAGTACAGGAGTGGTCAGGTAGGGAACTGTGTGAGACTGGTACAATGCAGGAGTTGTCTGTCAGAGAAGTTGGAGCCCTGTTGAGTAGCAATTTCTGTTTCACATATCTGCTAGAAATAGACTTGCAAAATTTGGAACACCACTGGGAAGGGATTATTAAAAGCTAGGGAATAGATATATTTTTTTTTTCTAAGAAAACCTCATAGTGCTGCATTATAGTACTCTGTACCTGCAATGTGCATTTCAGTATAGCTGGCTTCCGAGTTGATACTAGAGAACTAATTTTAATACATCTGTTTTCTGTAGTCAGATATTTTCTAGCATTGTGGAACTCTGCCTCTTTCCATAGACAGTACCGCTGAGCAGCACTGTGCACTTTTTTTTTTTGTTACATTTGTACCCCGCGCTTTCCTACTCATGGCAGGCTCAATGCGGCTTACATATTGTATACAGGTACTTATTTGTACCTGGGGCAATGGAGGGTTAAGTGACTTGCCCAGAGTCACAAGGAGCTGCCTGTGCCTGAAGTGGGAATCGAACTCAGTTCCTCAGTTCCCCAGGAGCAGAGTCTACCACCCTAACCACTAGGCCACTCCTCCACTCCTCCACTTTCCAGATCTAGTTGGTGAACAGGCAATAGACAAAGGCAAAGTCTAGCTGGCATTGGTCTAGCTCTTAGATATTTCAATGATAACAATAACATAGCCTTTTGAACCACAGAGATATGAATGATGTGTTCAGCGCTTACACTAGTAAATATGCCTCTAAAGGGGCCAGGAGAGTTGCATAATGCTGTATTAGAGGGAGTGGGGAAATTGTTCTGTACCCTTCTATGAAACAGAAATCATATTTTACTTTATGGTCTGCATTTAAAAAAATGCTTTGTTATAATAAATCCCAAGTTACTGAAAATTTGATTTCTTTACTCTGCAACAGGAATCTCTCAGACATAGATCAAGATGGGAAACTCACAGCTGAAGAATTTATTCTAGCTATGCACTTAATTGATGTAGCTATGTCTGGCCAGTCTTTGCCTCCTGTCTTGCCTTCCGAGTACATCCCACCTTCCTTTAGGTAAGATGGTTTAACCTAAGAAAATGCAAAATCATGAACCCTACTCTGCCAAAGACCTTTTCTGCATTGAATACCAAAAAATAGCCAGGGAGATCATTTGTTCAACAGATAACATATCAAATTGAGCACTCTCCTGACATTATCCACTGTGTTCTTCCCACTGATGCAGTGTTTTTGATTCATGTCCACTAGGTCACTATTACTGAATCCAGGCATTTTGCTAAAAGTTTTGTCAATATTGTATCCATGTTCATCAGAGAACAAAGTCTATAAAATCCACACAGGGGAGTCCTTCCTGGCCTTAGGGAAATGATGCCATTAGCTTGTTGAAATAATGAGAAGACCCACTCCCTCCACAGCTCCATTAATTTTAGAAGGGGGATAGATCCTCCTAGGAATTTCTTATAAAATTCCACTGAAAATCCATCTTGTCCTAGTGATTTTCCTTCTGGGAGGTTTAACACCTATATATTAACTTCTGATCTAAAATAGGTTCATCAAGCCTAGGTCTTTGGGTTCAACGATTTAGGTCTAACGGGGCTAAATATTCAGTGACAAAAAAAACAGAAGAATAACCCTCCACAGGAAACTCATAGTCCACAACAAACAGCAGAGGTGACCAAGAAAAAGGAAGTTCCACACCAAGGGTGCTGCAAAGTTTATTAAATCTTCAAAAGACTCAACATGAATTTTGATTGTTCTTCAGACTCCTGATGCAGGCCTTTGTGGCTGAATCACGATTCGTGTCAAGTGTTTTGAAGATTTAATAAACTTTGCAGCACCCTTGGTGTGGAACTTCCTTTTTCTTGGTCACCTCTACTGTTTGTTTGGACTAAATATTCAGTGTTCATCTGCTCTGATTTGCATTCTTTTGTATACAGGTTTTTGTAATATTCTAGTAATCTGGTAGCTATGTCTGTATGCCCTATTATCCCCCTTTTTTAAAATTTGAGCTATAGTGGCTTTCTCAGTCTTTTTTTTTTTTTATCTGAGCTGATATGCCAGTAGTTATTTATTTTTCTCAACTGTAACATACCATCGTTGGCTCCATTTTTTTCTTTGGTATCACATTTATTCTTATTACAGCTGTAGTTTTTTTTTCCCTCTGTTTTCACTTGTGCTGTCACTTCCAAATTTTTAACCTCCATTCCCAGGAAATCATTTTCCATATTTTTTACTTTTACGGCATAGGAAACAATGAGGGGCATAATCGAACGCGAACGCCTATCTCCATGGGCGTCTATGTCCGAAAATGGGTACGTGAAGAGGCGGGACAGACCGTATTTTCGAAAAAAATGGACGTTTTTCAGCTGGGCGTTTGTTTTTTTTTTTTAGCGATAATGGAAACTAAAAATGCCCAGCTCAAAAACGTCCTAATCCGAGCCATTTGGTCGTGGGAGGGGCCACGATTCGTAGTACACTCGCCCCCCCTGACATGCCAGGACACCAACTGGGCACCCTAGAGGTCAGTGCGGTGGACTTCAGACAACGCTTCCACATGCATAGCTCCCTTACCATGGGTGCTGAGCACCCAACCCCCCTCCCCAAAACCCACTACCCACAAATGTACAACACTACCATAGCTCTTAGGGGTGAAGGGGGCACCTACATGTGGGTATAGTGGGTTTTGGAGGCCTCCCATTTACCAGCACAAGTGTTACAGGTAGGGGGGGGATGGGCCTGGGTCCACCTGGCTGAAGTGCACTGTGGTACCCACTAAAAGTGCTCCAGGGACCTGCATACACGCAGGCCTCTAGGACTTGTTGCTGCTATATAACTGTCACGTATGCTCCGCAGGTAACTGGGTTTGTGAGCCCTTGGGCCACTGCCGAGGAGTGGCAGCGGCAGGAGAATCACCCAGACACAGGACAAGGCAGACCGGAACTGGAATACAGTGGATCAGAGCAAGGCTTCACCTACACTTAGCCACCCTTCACCCAGAGTTAAGCTCTGGGCTGCAGGCGGCCAGCAGGACTTACCAGACAGGACAGGAAGGCCGGACTGCAGGACACAGCAGCAGGCAGACAGACAGCAGGAAACACTAGAAACACGCTGGGTTTCAGGGAAACAGCAGGCAAACGAATAGTCCAGTAACAATCCGGGTCTAGGCAGGCGGACAGGCAGAAGAAAAGTCCAGTAGCCAAGCAGAGTCAAAGTCACAAAAGAGTAAAAGCACAAGAGCACTGCAACAACTCACACCAAAGGAACACCTCTGAAGAACACTGTTGCAAGGCAACTAGGAACCTTCCCAGGTGGTTAATAAAGGCAGCCCACAAGGGAGTTCACCAGGTACGGGTACTGCTTAGTTCCAAAAAACTCCCAAAACAATCTGGCTGGCTGGAAGATCCGGACCGGACCAGCATATCTTCTGGCACATGGGAAACGGTAAACCATCAATTCACCGCATTTCCCAGGTCTAACCACCGGGGACCAGCGGGTGACTGTGAGCCAGGAACCTGGGCACAAACCGTGACAATAACATTGGCACACCAGTTGACACCTGAAGACTAATCTCTCCGAAAACGTCCTTTATTGGAATAAGCACACTTACTCACAGTTAACTGCAGATCAGAGGTTGTGCCCCACTGGCAATGAGTCTCCCTGGTACTGAGATGAGCAGTAGGTGCAAGCTGGCAGAATGGTGTACAATGCCCTCTTTCAGCCACATTCAAGGTAAGAACTAAGTTCTGTAACGTGGCTAACATGTGAAAGGGATCTAAAACTGGCTTACAAAAATGGCCACTACCTCATGGACTACCGGAAACAAAACAGGGCACACTCTGACCCAGTAAGCAGGGGGAAAAAGCACCATGGGAGTAGAGCCTACCAACTACCAACATCGTGAGCATTTGCTACAAGCTAGTGGAATCACGGAGCTCAATACCCTACACCCACCACAATGCATTGCTGATGTGACTCTGCAGTGCGCATAACAGAAAAGGTGTCACAGTCACCCGAGAGCCACATCAGAATCAGGGAAAGGCTGTCACAGGATAGAACACATTCTGCTGTCATGGAGGTGGGTATGGCATTTGAGGCTGGCATATAGGCTGGAAAAAAAGTTTTTAAAGTGGGGTTTTTTTGGTGGGAGGGGGTTAATGACCACTGGGGGAATCCGGTGAGGTCATCCCCGATTCCCTCCAGTGGTCATCTGGTCAGTTGGGGCACTTTTTTGGGACCTGTTCGTGAAAAAAAAAGGGTCCAAAAAAAGTGACCCAAAATCGCGGTAAAAAGTCTTTTTTTTTTTTTTTTCCGAAAATCAGCTAAAGACGCCCATCTCTCCTCGGGCGATAACCACGCCCCAGTTCTGCCTTCACCACACCTCCAACACGCCCCCGTCAACTTTACCCGTTTCCGC
The DNA here is from genome assembly GCF_901765095.1 of Microcaecilia unicolor. NCBI lineage: Eukaryota > Metazoa > Chordata > Amphibia > Gymnophiona > Siphonopidae > Microcaecilia > Microcaecilia unicolor. Next base: position 343,422,273 of record NC_044034.1, read on the forward strand.
GATGGATTGCAGTTGGAAACGCCCAAAATCGGCTTTCGATTATACCTATTTGGGCGCCCACGGGAGAAAGACGCCATCTCCCGATTTGGGTCGCAATATAGGCGTTTTTCTCTTTCGATTATAAGCAGGGATATGTCCTCTAATCATCACTTTCAGAGCACCCAAACTGAGCTTGGATCCACTCAAGCAAGTTGTTCTGCTCCAGATATCCTTTTATGTCTGTTTGAATGTATTAGTAGAAGCCCTGTTCCTGCAGAAGTAGATGATTGAATTTTCAGGCACTAACACTTCATGGAGATACCAATCTGCAACTGTTTAAGAGCATGATCTGACCAAATGATTTGCTTAGTTTGAGGATCATTATTCTTGGAGCTGGCCCAGGATTGACCAGGAAATAGTCCAGCCAAGAATAAGAGTTGTTTACCTATGAGTAGCATGTATAGTTCCACCCCCCCCCCCCCCCCCCCATCCATGCCTTTGTCTCCATATACCAATCAGCTCAAATTCAGAAATTCATTCTTTTGAAATTGTTTAACCCTTGCCTTTCCTCCCACCCCCATGCTATCCAACTGTTTCTTCATCAACAGTTTAAGTTCCCTCTAAGTATTAAATGTGTATTCATAAAATTGAAGGCCTGGGTGCAAGTAGCATGGAAACTATGGACTTTTGGGGATCCTGCCAGGAACTTGTGATCTGGATCGGCTCGATGGTTTGACCCAGTATAGCAATTCCTATGTTCTTATAATTGTAAAAAATGTCAGAGAGAAAATTGTATTGCTCTTAGTTTGGGGCATAAACACTGACTGGTCAATATTCATCCAGTGACGGTCAGTGTTTTTGTATGAACTGCAGGCAGAATTAAACTTGGATATTCAATGCCAGGCCATGTCTGGGCACAAGCATTGAATATCCAGGTCTGGCAGGCCAAGAGTTTGCTGCTAGAGCTTATGCAGATTCCAGCTGATATTCAGCCGCCAGAGCTTACGCAGGTTCCAGCTGATATTCAACCTCCTTCACAACTGAAAGGTTCTTTGTGCCATTAATTGCATAGAAACATAAAAGATGGGGGTCATGTGAATGCTTCCTAAGAGAGCAGCTACATCTCTCTTGGATCCTGCTCCTGTGAGCTATATAATTAGTGCCAACCAAGATTGCAGTAGAATAGTGCAGAGCTCGTGTCTGTGCAGACTGAGCATAACTGATCAATACACTGGTCAATCTTTAAGTCTCTGCTTAAAACCCACCTCTTCATTGCTGCGTTCGGCACCTAACTCTTACTGTCAGTAAATCCAGACTGCCCCAATTTGACCGTTCACTTGTCTACTAGATTGTAAGCTCTTTGAGCAGGGACAGTCCCTCTATGTAAATTGTACAGTGCTGCGTAACCCTAGTAGCGCTTTAGAAATGTTTAGTAGTAGTAGTAATACACACTTCAGACTTGGTGGAAAAAACAGTGAAGCAAATCCAGCAAAAGACAATGACCAGAGATGGCACCATCCCAGTCTCTGGCACAGTCCCTCAGCAGACGGTAGGGAGTGCAGCATTGCCCAGTATGGACATTCTCCTTGTTGTAATTAAAACTGGCCATGCCAGGAAATGGAGAGCATTGAGCTAGACCTATTCTCATTTTGTACATAGATGAACATAGAGTAGAACTGAGCAGGCTGAGCAGCACATATCCACCACAGATTATCTCCTTACCCTGAAGCGAGAATCAGAGGAGCATAGGAACTGTACTAGTTTGGATGACTTGGAGGCATATTTTCAAAGCACTTAGCCTTCCAAAGTTCCATAGAAACTTAGAGGTATAGAGATTTCTTTAAACTCAGTTCTTGGAAAATCTGTGAGGAGACCATAGCCAAGGAGCAGATCAGAGCAGCAACTGCAGAACAAATCTTATGTGACAAAAATTGATAAGGCACTGCTTCCTTTGCAAAAGAAGTATATAGCTGATAAATCCTGTAGAGATGGGTCCTCATCTATGGACAACATAAATGTTTTTATTATCTAGAATTCCTCTGACATGGAACGTTTTATTAAGTCAAGAGAATTGGAGAGATGTAATAGAGTAGAGGTAGCTACTAATGTGTGACCGTATAACTGAATGCCTGCAGTTGATTGGGAATTAGCATCTTAAGTGGCTCTGAAATTAAATCAAGACATGGCAAGGATGCCTCATAATCTGGCTGGCTATTCAATGTCTTCCTGGTCAGTTTTACATATCGTTTTTGGCCAAGTTTTGGTTTACAAAGTTGAATTCTCTGCGCAGTGGACACAGGGATAGAGTTGTATGGTAAATGAAGTATGGCATGCCTGGTTGTTTGAAATGAAGTGATGAGTGACTGATGTGGTGTGGGGTGCAGGTGTAGTGTGGGTAATAGGTGTGGGAAGCTGTATAGGATGGTATACATCACAGTGGATATTGTCTGGTATTACACAGATTGGGTAGTGTGAGACCATGGATGAGATGGCTGCCTCTGTAGGGCTCAACTTTAACATAAGGGGGTTACAACTTTGCATGAAAAGAATAGCCATACTGGGTCAGACTGATGGTCCATCTAGTCCAGTATTCTGCTTCCAATCCAGGTCACAGGTACCTGGCAGAATCACAAATAGTAGCAAGATTCCAATGCTATCAATCCCAGGGCAAACAGTGGCTTCCCATGTTTGTCTCAATAGCAGACTATGGACTTTTCCTCCAGAAACTTGTCCAAAACTATTTTTTTAAACCCAGCTATACTAACCGCTGTAACCACATCCTCAGGCAACGAGTTGTAGAGCTTAACTATTTGTTGAGAAAAAAAAATTTCTTTCTATTCGTTTTAAAAGTAGTAACCTTGTAACTTCATTGTCTCCTAGTCTTTATACTTTTTGAAGGAGTAAAACATTGATTCATTTTTACCCATTCTACCCTACTCAGGATTTTGTAGACTTCTTTCATATCTCACACCCCCACCCCCAGCTGTCTCTTTTCCCAAGCTGAAGAGGCCTAACCTCTTTAGCCTTGAGAGGAATTAGCTGAAATTCAGGCTGAAATCCTTCTACTTCAAGAAACCCATTTAGAGAAGTCAGAAAAACAAATTAGAAGTGACATGTGATTGGAGAGATTTTTCCCCGGGACAACTTAATATTCCCAGAGTGGCAATACTAATTAAGAAAAAAATTCTTGCACCATTGATAAAACAAGTGGAAAGACAAAGCAGAAAGAGCTTAATTTTCAGAAATGGAGGTTGGTCACCTCATTCTTTGTATAGTCAGGGGTCAGTATTCAAAGGCGTGTTGTTACAAAAGGAAACAAATATGAAGAGTAGATAGGTTTCTGTACTGAGGGTCCAAGATAAGCAAATTATTCACAAGGAAATAAAAGTACAGAGCCAGAGTCCATACACTGAGGAGATAACCACAGCTTCCTACAAGTAAATAGTATTTCTTTCTTTTGATATTAAAATCTGCTTTCAAGCTTAAAGACCCTTTTGTACACAGATCATGACAGCAGATAGACCATACTGCCTTTCCAGTCTGTCCCATCATTTATATGAATGTGGTAGGGGCCATCTCCAACTGCGGGCCTGGGAAGGGGGTACAGGAGGGGGTTTGAGGTCCACCAGACCACCAGGGATTTGTTCCTTGGTGGGTACATGGGGGGATCGGAGTTCACTGTAATGATTTGGGGAGTCATCAGGGGGAGGTGGAGTTGGGAGGGTAAAATTTAGTGAGTCGCAAACAGTGACGGATGCACAAAGGGGATTGCATGCGAATGAGCTGCACAGATCCCCCTTTGTGCATCGGTCACGGGGGGAAGGGGGTTTGAGGTCCACTGGACCACCAAGGATGAAATGTGCGGGGTAAGCGCTAGATAAGGAATTTCTTCCTTATATGGTTCTTAGCCCCAGGTACAGGGCGGGGAATGGGGAGGGAGGAAATGAGGGGGTCACTAGACCATCAGGGCCATTGTTGCCTTGGGGGGGGGTCAGGAGAGGGCGCAGGGGGGTCGTGGTCACTAAACCACCAGGACCATTCTTGCTTGCAGGGGTCGGGAGGGGTTGGGTCCACTGGACCATTGGGGATTGTTTGCGTGGGGGGGCTGAGAGAGGGTGTAAGGGTTGAAGTCCACCGGACCACCAGGGATTTGTTACTTGGGGGGGGGGTCGAGGTTCACTGTAAAGACTTTGGGGGGTCAACGGGGAGAGGTGGGATTGTGAGGGGAAAGGTAGGGAGCACAAAGGCAACCTTTGCAGCTGCCTGTTTGTGTTTCCTTCCTCGTCTGACAGCTCCAGAGCAGCCGTAAAATTAGCTTGTTAGAGCTAGGTGCTCTGGCGCTGTGTATCACCCAGGATGCTCATTAGAATATCGTTATAATACATTTGCATGAGGTTCTCGGGGCTGCTAACAACACAGGTTAGAGCCACTGAAAACCCCTGTGTGCCTTACTCACTAAATAACGTTTGCTTTAGACTGACTAGAACCAGTGTAAAGCAAACATTCCCAGCAGGATAAGCTTTGTGCATGGGGGCCTGTGTGTTTTTCACCTTCCCTTGGTGAAAATGGATGTGAAGAAGAGTTAATCTTTCCAAGAATATCATGCATCAGAGTCATGACAACCCTAAGGCTCTCACAGTTTTCACAAGGAATAGGATCCTCATTCTTTTTAGACTTGCTTTGATTTGCAACAAACAGCTGGCCACCAGAAGTTTTCAGATGCCCGCATTTGCTGAACATGAGACAGTAACTTGCCTCCCAATCAAGCAGCACCTTTTGGTCTGTCAAGTATATGAGCTCAGAACAGTCCCACTTAGGGCTGTCTACTGCCAATGTCATTGATCTCCTTTAGTGTCTTGACTTCTCTCAACTTTTCCCACCGATTACCTTTATAATCCTGGGTTTGGCTGTGTCGGAATGATTGACTACTCTTTCCTGTCTTGCTTTGTAGTTCCTTTTTTCCATTTTCTAATGTTTTAATATTGTTAACATTGTAAACTGCCTAGATCTACCCGTTAAGGCAGTATAGTAAATGTTCTTTAAATAAATACAATAAATAAACAATTTTTATTTACCAGCTATATAGCAAAATACCAGTCATAAATTACTTCAGAATATTTGTTGTGGATTCTGGAGCTATGAAAGGAAGTTGCAAGTAATTATGCCACCTGTTTTCGATCAATTGTTTTACACAGCAATAAATACTTCAGAAAATTTCCCTCTCGCATTAAATGAATTAAACCTATTTTATGGTAACCAGGTTTCAGATTTGCACCTATTGCTTTGCCAGGCCCAGCTGATTGATAGCATTAGGTACAGCATGTTCCCTGTATGTGAGTGTGGAAGTCCTTTTTAATGAGTCTTCTGCTTTGCAGGCGAGTTCGTTCTGGCAGTGGCATCTCCAATGTAAGCTCAGGATCTGTAGACCAGAGGTTACCAGAGGAGCCTGCAGAAGAAGAGCAGCAACAGCAACAGCAGGACAAGAAATTACATGGTATATGAAAAGGGAATTTTTGTTTGTTTATCTTTCTGATAGAAAAATAATCATTGTAGAATGTCCCTTGACATTTGTAAAAATGATACTTCTGAGATGCCTGTGCTTAACTTCTGTTGCTCAGTTGACATGTTAAAGTTCATAATTATATGCTTGTTCGATACTTAAGGTTCAATATTTTTATTAATGACAAATCATAATAAAAGCACAATCAACTTTGCATATACACTCAGAAAATCACTGAGCAAAATCAACATGTATAAAAAGCAACAAGAGTGATAAATTGTGTCCTCAAACTTTTTAACAATCTCAATGCGCCCCCCCCCCCCCCGTTCCTGCCAACCTTCCCTTAGAGATCCACATATGCAACAAACAAAGATCAAAGCAAAGATGATGCTCTATTCCCAAATTAAGATAAAAAAAGCCTGCAACCCATCATAAACTCAATGTCACCCTCCCTAGACAGTACCACAACCAAACCAGTGGTGGAGGTGAACCCACTGAAGTTGTGCTAATCAACAAAGTATAAAAGACTTAGAATAGAAAACTTTGACATGGGGGCAACCGTGGGATGAATAGCAGTATACAAAAAAATGAAGCATACCACATAAACCAGTTTCCACCTATCCCCCCCACAGTCCCCACCCAAAAAAGACTTCCACTTCTGTTATTGTGACGTTCCCAACCTCACCCCTACAAAGTCTGAGAAGCATATTTTCAAAACACTTAGCCTTCCAAAGTTCCATAGGTTTCTATGGAACTTTGGAAGGCTACATTCTTTGAAAATATGCCTCTGAGTGTCTTATAGTCTCCCAGAGCCAGTGGTGTGCTGGAGCAGGCTCTCACAGGCTCGCAAGAGCCGGTTGTTAAGTTTTTTAGAATTTTGGGAGCCGGTTGTTAAAGTAGGGCCCTCCATGGCTACTTTAACAACTGGCTCCCAAAATGTGGGCTTGGGCCCCCTGCTGAGTTCTCTTTTACTTTACTGGTGGGGATGCTGAGCTCTGCCAGCCAAGTAAATAGACTGCTGCTGCTCCCCGCTCTTTGTTTCCAGCTCTAAGCAGCAGGCTGGGACTTCTCGAGCATGTGAAGAAGTTCCAACATGCTGCTCAGAGCAAGATGTTGGGAGTGGTGGCAGTCCATTTATTGGCTGCCAGCAAAGATATGCCTAGCGTGCCCGCACGAAGGGAGGGAGGAAAGAGAGGCAAGTTTTGCTCTCCACCCCCCCCCCCCCCCCCCCCCCCCCCCGGCCACCCCTGGCCCTTCCAACTGCAGAGCTGGCTACATCCAGAGAAAGAGCCTGTTGTTAAAAATTTACCAGCACACCCCTGCCCAGAGCCTTCCAAGTTTAGAAGGGCTGTAAACTTAATATCCTTACCCTTAACCCATAGCCCCCCCCCCCCCACCCAGATACCCTATCTAGTCCCACTAGACCTTCTCCAACCATCCATGAATGTAATTTGTTTAATAAGGAGCTACATCTTGATGGTGATAAAACTTGATGATAAGAATTCCAAATAATCAAAAACCACTCTGTTCGTTTATGGGCACAGGAGGCATTGCAAGCCTCCCAAAGAGCCAAAACGTGCACCTGGTTTCTCCACCCCCAAAACAAAGGGCCTTCCACAGAAACCCAAACAAGTAACACATATTTAAAAGCCACCAACCTCAACTTTCTAAATAAGAGGAACTTCTGTTTTCTGCCCATGGGCCCTATATCCACTGCCCCTAACAAGAAGGCATGTGGGGTCAAAGAAACCAGTAAGCGTAAGGCAGAGGCAAAAAAGGTGGTTAATTCCTTCCAGAAGGCCTGAACCTTCAGACATCCCCAAAAAGAATGAAAAAATGAATTTTCCTCTGCAGAGCATTGTGCATTAGGTACAAGCACTGTATGAAAAAGTTGCAACTGAGAAATGTAAGCCCTATGTAAGATTCTAAAGTGTGTTTCCTGTAAGGCTGTTGTCACTACCATCTGTGGTGTCCTTTTCAAAACCAAAAGGAGATCCCAATCCTGCAGAGGGGTCCCAAGGTCCCGTTCCCATTGAGCACACAGCCATTCAAGATCCTTCCCCACCAGTCGGTCAAGAAGGGCCCTGTGAAGACCTGCTATAGATAGCTTTTCTTCAGAAGGGAAAAAAAATCTGTGCTGCTAAAGCTTCCCGGGGAAGACTAGAAATATAATGCTTTAACTGATAGTAAGCAAAGCGGTCTCCCCACCCTCTTGAATCCATAATTTTTCCTTCCTTGTCATCAATACCAGACCAGTGCAGACCAATGGGATGTAGCAAAGCAGTCACAGCAATAGGGCAGGACTAGAACAAAACAATGCTCCAAAGGAACCACAGAAAAAACATCCATGGCAAAAAGACAGCAAGTGGCATCCCAGAACGGGATCACCTCAAACCGAGATGTCCTGAAAAGGACAGGAACCCCCCCCCCCCCCCCCCCCCCAAGGAGGATAATGCCAACCATGGACTGGACCCTATCCGGCAGCCCAAGAGAGCTACTCCCTACCATCAAAGACAGAGAAAACAAATGTGAGCCAAATATCCTCCAAAGAAGGGAACCGGACCTCCACCCAACGGTGTACACAGTTGGAACACTCGGGAACCCAGAAGCAAATCCCTTTTCCAAGACAGAAGAATAGGAAGGGAGCTAAGGCTCAACATCCATTTTCAGAGACTGAGCCCTGTCATGTGGGAAGTAGCCAACTCCAGCCCCACAGCTTGAGGCAGAAAGGTGGTCTAAAGACAGAAGGAACCCATGCTCCAAGACCAGAGAGAAGAGAGGAACACCCACTTCCAGGAACGAAGTAACCCCCTAACTCCAGAAGCAACCCTGAGTAAAACCGAAATCAAGGGATGCCATGCGTCCAGGAAAGAAGGTTCCCTAAAGCTTGCAGAGAAAGCACCAAGTGGGTCAATGACAACCGCAGCAAGAAAGCCACACATGACTCCCAGGGAAGGAGCTCAGCCTGCAAGAAAGGAGAGGAGCAGCTAGACTTAAACTCCTGTGACTGCATCAGACTCTAAACCATAGCCAAAATCACACATACCCGCTATAGAGGGTGAGGCGCACCCCGAAGAACTATCCCAACAAAGGATTTGACACCATCAGCAGAGAAGAATCAAAAACTCAACCTCCAGAGACCTGTGAGGGCCTGACATCCCATGGTGGAACAAGGCCCGGCACTCAGCGGAGGAGTAAGACAACCTTCGGAGAAGGAGCCAAACTTGACACCGTAAGACATAGCAAGGCTCAACATCCAAAACTGTTAAAAGAACTGCAGCCAATAAGTGAAACGCTTCATAGCCAGAGACAGAGCCTGGCCTGCCAGCCAGAGTTGGGGCTTCGCCTGATGGGCAGAAATGGAGTCGGCCCAACTCCAGGGCCAACGCCAGGCTCGTAGTGCAGAGTCTGAGCCGGGCTCACCGCTCAAAAACGGAGGAAAACTCGACATTAAAAGAGGAGGCAAGGTCCGATATCCAGAGATGGGTTAAGACCTGGCATTCAATGACATCCAGAACTGGAGCAATGCTCGAGAACCAGGGACCCAAAAAGATTCACTAACCAGGGGCACAGCAAGGCCAGATCTGCAGGGATGGGTCAGACCACTATAGACATCCAGAAATGGGGGTATGGCTCAAATCCAGTGCGGGAACCCAGCCAAAGAGGCAGCCAGGCCTGACATGACAAGATGGAGCAAGCCATGGCCAACAGAATGGAGGCAGTCTTGACAGCCAGAGTTAGAGGAAAACTCAAATCCAAAGATGGAGAAAGGCTCGACAGCACAAGCCACAGCAGACAGGGACAGAGCCAACAACATGTAGGGAAACAGAATGTGAGCCCTACAAGAGACAACACGACTATCCCTGAAAGAGCCAGAAGGACGATTCTGTGAGAACCCAGAGAACGAATTGCCAAAAATCAGATATCTAATCTGCCAGAAAGTACAATTCCAGTTCCCGAAACGAGATGGCAGGTTATCCTGAAGAAACCAGGATTGGAGACCTGAGTGAACAAACTGGCAACCCCACAAGAGACACACTCGACTAGGAAAGACAGAACAACAGTCCCTGAGAATGTCAGAGTGCTAGCCCTGGATATCAAAAAAACTGCCAAGCAAGAGACCAGATGCTAGTCCTGGATGCCTAGGGAACTTATGGAACTTTGAAAATCTAAGTGCTTTGAAAATGAGCCCCTGTGTGTATTTAAAAAAAAAAAAAAAGGACTGTCCCAGCAACACTTAGTCTCTTGGGGATGAGGGAGCAGTGGTCATTTCTTAATGTTAACATCTAGTGGCCAAATCTGTGCTTAAGAGATTGAAGGATTTTAAAAAGACTTATGGTGCATGGCTCCTAGCCTAGAATCATCACTGCAACAACTGGGCCATGTTTTTTTGGCAGGAGAATAAGATTAGGATGGAAAAAGTCCTGGGTAGTTGTGAATGAAGGTTCATAGCTCCAGATTCCAGCTCAGATTCAGATTGAGCAAGAAGCCTAAAAGAGTAGGAAAATTGACCAAGGCAAAAAAAAAGAAAAAGATTAATAATCAACCCAAGAACATCTAAACTAGAAATAACAGAGCATTTTTACATTGGTCATCCCTTCAGTACTAGGGCTTGATTCATATGGACAGAAGCCTTTCATAGATTGTGATTTGTGTTTCATTATTTCTTGACCTGGCAGTTTTCTTTACACATTTGGGCTCCCAGCTCAATTAGAACTAGGGTAGGGATCTGGAGCATGAACCTTTACTCACAACTACCCTGGAGCCACGCAGTAGGGCTGTTTTAAGCCCTGTAATCATGGGCAACTAATTTGGCCACAAGCTGTTGGTGCATGATGATAGAACTGACCTGAGGAGCAAAAGAGCTGAGCCAGAATGGAACACAGAGAGGCATATTTTCAAAGCACTTAGCCTTCTAAAGTTCCATAGGAGCCTTCTAAAGTTCCATAGGTTTCTATGGAACTTTGGAAGGCTAAGAGCTTTGAAAATATGCCTCAAAGTCTCGCCACATGGCAGTGTATTCCACTGAGCTGCTGGGTTGGCCCTGATTCTGATAAATTTTTTAAAGAATTTTAAAATGTGGTAGTTTTGGTGCGCAAGCTTTTGAGATCTCACAGATCCCTCGACATACTGTAATATCTATTGGTCATTTTAAAGATACCACGAGCTCTAGTTTTCTTTAGGACTAGTATAACCAGCGTAATTGCACTTTGGTTGAGTCTCAAAAGTATTTTCTGCTGTTTAAAGGAAGCACGAGTATGTTGTCCCTTGCAAGGTCTCAGCTGTGAGCACTACATGGTTATTCATGCAAAAGTGATTGATGGTAAAACAGGCAGAGCATTGCACCCATGTATCAGATTTACTACTGCAGTAGTGTGCCACTCAATGAGAATGTGCAGACGCATTTGATTACTGGCAAGGACAGATGGAAACAATTTTAAAGGGGATAATTTTATAAAGAGACACCTACATTAGGCTTAAAATAGGTGCCTTGTTGGACTTTATTTTATAAAGGCAACATAGGCACTTACGTGCCTTTATAAAATAGGCATCCAGAACCAGCCACAATAGCACACAAATGGTCATGCACAATTTTACACTTGCTCTGAATACGGTGTAAATGTATGCATGTGCTCTACATCTTTACCTACATATTTTATATGCATACATCACAACTCCAACTCTATCTCTTCTCTACTGAAACTACCAAGGAATGCCTATACACAGATAATGTGCATTGTACACCTATTTTTTTACATGCATATGTGATCACTCAACATATAGAAATCTCTTTTCTGTATAGAAAAAGCTTTAGAAAATTATCCCCCTTAATATGTCATAAACTGTTCCCAATCTCCACTTCACTCGTGCACATGTCACATATATGTGAATATGGTGCTTAGGACTATCAGTTTCCTGTGGGGTGGGTGGTGAAATGGAATTTAAAAAATGGACAGCAAAGTAACAATAATGCATAATCTAAAAAATGTTTGCTTAAAACCAGTTGGAGTCAGGCCAAATTCTAAGAATAAAATCTATAAACAAAAAGAGCCTCAATTGTCCAGGGAAAGTTACTACTACTACTACTATTTAACATTTCTAAAGCGCTACTAGGGTTACGCAGCGCTGTACAATTTAACATGGAAGGACAGTCCCTGCTCAAGGAGCTTACAGTCTAAAAGACAGGTGCACAATCTAAAGACAAGTGTAGAGTCCGTCTGATAGGGAATACTATATATCACGAAAGGTTAGGTGCCAAAAGCAGCATTGAAGAGGTGAGTTTTAAGCAGAGATTTGAAAATGGGAAGGGAGGGGGCTTGGCGTAGGGGTTGAGGAAGATTGTTTCAGGCAAAGGGTGAGGCAAGGCAGAATGAGCGGAGCCTGGAGTTGGCAGTGGTGGAGAAGGGGACTGAAAGGAGGGATTTGTCCTGTGAGCGGAGGTTACGGGCGGGAACATAGGGGGAGATGAGGGTAGAGAGGTAGTGAGGAGCCGCAGACCGGGTGCATTTGTAGGTAAGGAGGAGAATCTTGAATTGTATGCAGTATCTGATCGGAAGCCAGTGAAGTGACTTGAGGAGATGGGTGATGTGAGTATATCGGTTCTGGCAGAATATAAGACGTGCGGCAGCGTTCTGAACGGATTGAAGGGGGGGGGGATAGATGGCTAAGTGGGAGGCCGGTGAGGAGTAAGTTGCAGTAGTCAAGGCGAGAGGTAATGAGAGCGTGGACGAGAGTTCGTGTGGTGTGCTCAGATAGGAAAGGGCGAATTTTGCTGATGTTGAAGAGGAAGAAGCGACAGGTCTTGGCAGTCTGTTGGATATGCGCAGAGAAGGAGAGGGAGGAGTCGAAGATGACTCCCAGGTTGCGGGCAGATGGGACGGGGAGGAGGAGGGTGTTATCAACTGAGATGGAGAGTGGAGGAAGAGGAGAGGTGGGTTTAGGTGGAAAGACGAGGAGCTCGGTTTTGGACATGTTCAGCTTCAGGTGGCGGTTGGACATCCAGGCAGCAATGTCGGATAAGCAGGCCGATACCTTGGCCTGGGTCTCCGCGGTGATGTCTGGTGTGGAGAGATATAGCTGGGTGTCATCAGCATAAAGATTTTACTGAAAACCATGAGATGAGATCAGTGAGCCTAGGGAGGAGGTGTAGATTGAGAAGAGAAGGGGTCCAAGGACAGATCCCTGGGGAACTCCAACAGATAGTGGGATGGGAGTGGAGGAAGATCCATGAGAGTGTACTCTGAAGGTGCGGTGGGAGAGATAGGAGGAGAACCAGGAGAGGACAGAGCCTTGGAACCCAAAAGAGGACAATGTGGCAAAAAGTAAATCATGATTGACAGTGTCAAACGCAGCAGATAGATCGAGGAGGATGAGGATGGAATAGTGGCCTCTGGATTTGGCGAGGAGCAGGTCGTTGCAGACTTTAGAGAGTGCTGTTTCTGTCGAGTGTAGAGGGCGAAAGCCGGATTGAAGTGGATCTAGGATGGCATGAGAGGAGAGAAAATCAAGGCAGCGACTGTGAACGGCGCGTTCAAGTATTTTGGAGAGGAAGGGGAGGAGGGAGATGGGGCGGTAGTTGGAGGGGCAGGTAGGGTCAAGTGATGGTTTTTTTAGGAGAGGTGTGACTACGGCGTGCTTGAAGGTGTCAGGGACAGTTGCAGTGGAGAGAGAAAGGTTAAGGATGCGACAGATGGAGGTGGTGACAGTATGGGAGATGGTGTTAAGTAGGTTGGTGGGGATGGGATTGGAGGAACAGTGGTGCATTTCGAGGAGGAAAGAAGGCGGGAGGTTTCATCCTCGGTGATCTCAGGAAAGGAGGAGAAAGAGGCCATGGTTGGTTGGTTGTTGGATAGGGCTACAGGCTGAAGAGGAAGTGGCTTGGTAGTGAACTCAAGGTTGATCTTTTGTACCTTGTCGCGGAAGTAGTCAGCCAATGATTGAGGAGAGAGTGAAGGGGGAGTGGGAGCGGGGGGCACTTTGAGGAGGGAGTTAAGGGTGGTGAAGAAACGACGAGGGTTGGAGCTGAGAGAATTGGTCAGTTGGGTGTAATAGTCCTGTTTTGCAAGGAATAGGGAGGAATGGAAGAAGGATAGCATGAATTTGTAGTGAAGGAAGTCTGAATGGATATGAGATTTCCTCCAGAGGCGTTCAGCGGATCGGGTGCAGGAGCGAAGGTAGCGGATGCAAGGGGTCAGCCAAGGCTGGGGACTAGTACGCTTTGTGGGACGGGAGGTGGATGGAGAGAGGGTGTCCACAGCAGAGGAGAGAGCGGCATTGTAAGCGGAGACCGCTTTGTCTACAGTCTCGGAGGACATGATGGAGGGGAGGAGATTAGAGATACTAGAGGATAGAGTGGGGGGGTCAATAGTTAAATATAGTTAAATAACTTTTATAGCAACCCTTAGACACCTCATCATCAGCTCCACCATCATCGGTGGAAATGGAAGCCATTTAGTTGACAATAATATACAGGGTAAGGCAAAAAAAAAGTAACCCCTTAGAGTTTTTTTGCCATCAATCATTTTAGATAGTAACAACAAATAAAGCTGTAATATTTCGTGTTGAAATTCCAAGTGGTTGCTGAGAAAGCAGCAAAAAACTCTAGGGAGATTACCTTTTTTTTTTCCTCACTCTGTATACATTATTCACCTCCATAGTTATTTTTCATCAGGTTATAGTCTGGGATTTCCTGGTTTGGTTAGGGCTTGCATGTTGTCATGAAAGGATAGCCTACAGAGCTCAGTGCTGCAGCGTAGGCAGCTTTAGTTTCAGTCTCCTCTCTGGAGGTGTCTGTGGTGCTTAGGAAAGACAGTTGACAGCTGCCACTGTGGTAACCCTCTGCTAGCACCACAGCAGTATTGAAGAGTTCAGTCTCGGAGAAGACTTTCCCCTCTAGTCTTCAGCCTCCAAGCCTGTTTTTGGAATAGAGGTTTATCAAAGAGGAAAGTTTGGGAGAACAGAGGTAAAATTTGTAAAGCCAAATATCAAATGTAAACCTAATGTCTGCATTTCTCTCTTATCGCTGTATAGTTACGTTTGAAGATAAAAAGCGGGAGAACTTTGAGCGTGGGAACCTGGAGCTGGAGAAGCGCCGGCAGGCCCTCTTGGAGCAGCAGCGCAAGGAACAGGAGCGACTTGCACAGTTGGAACGAGCAGAGCAGGAAAGAAAAGAGCGTGAACGACAAGAGCAAGAACGGAAAAGACAGCTAGAGCTGGAAAAGCAATTAGAAAAACAGCGAGAACTGGAAAGACAGAGAGAAGAGGAAAGGAGAAAAGAAATCGAGAGGCGAGAGGTTAGTGGTTAAAAAGGGCCCTGTTCCAAAAGATGGCTTGAATTAAGCTTTTAGTTTTTGCTTCTGTACCCCATGACTGCACTCAGATAAAGTAACATGTATGTGCTGATGTGATATCTGGGTTGTATGAATGCATGTAAGGGGAGGAGGAAAGTAGGATATCGAGTCAGTTACTGTTAGTAACCGGTTATATCAGGAAATGTACTAACAGAGTCAGAGGTAAAGGAGATCTGAACTTGCCTTTCCATTTTTTTCTGACTTTTGGTTAATTCTGTGGAAGATAGTTTTAAGTGAGCTGGCTGTATTTGCAGGCTTGCAGTTACTTTGTACCCATGGGCCTGCAAGCTGGTTTTCAAAGGTAAACTCCTTATGGAGTTTCTCTTTCAAAATTTGCAGCAGCCGGTACAACAGAGATTAGCTGTCAGGAATCACCTCCCCAAGCAGATAGCTCATCTACTGCAGGGTAGCATACCTGGAAAGGCTAGGGTCCCATAAGGTAGTAGCAGTGTGGAGCCAGGTGTTGGTCAGGAACCAGGAAGCAGTGTAGAACCAGGCCTTGGTCAAGAGTAGGGGCCAGATAGTTTTTTTTTTCATGGGACATGTAGGGAAGAGTCAGTTTATTGTGCCTGGGGAGAATCTGCATCTGTATTCTTCTGGGTATCAGTAATTGTCAGGCAAAGAGAAGGCTTAATGCTTACAATTTTAGCAGCACCTACAAAAATGAGGTAGACATAGAGTAGTTTTGTTTTCAGGTACCACTAATCATCTCAAACTAATTATATTTCCTTAACAAAACTAAATGCTGATTTCATCACAGGATCTGGCTGGCATGTAGTCCTCACCAACCCTTCTCTCATTGCCCCAGCCACCTTCTCCCTGTCATAAAAAAATAAAATAAAATGTTGTTTCTCTCCCATCAGTACTTATTCCACTGGCTGCTACTAGTTCTGCTGGTAGAGGTGCACAGGACCCTGTCAGCTACAGGTGATGTTGTGCTTCCTATAGCCTGCATCTACTCCAAACAAACAAAAAAAAAAAGCACTGCCGTGAGGGATTCACAGACTCTCCTGAAGGCCCTAACAGCATGGTTGCCCTGCCCACTCTCTATTCCAACTTGTTTTCTCCCTCCTTGCTCCCACCATCTCTCCACCACCACCCGACCCAAACTGAACAAAATGATTTTTTTTAAGTTTCTGTACCCCCACCCAACCATCCTGACATTCCATCCTTTCTCTTGTTACCCCCACCTACTCTTTGTTCTAACAACCCCCACCAGTATTCTTCTGTCTCCCCCCCCCCAAAAAAAAGTATTTTTGCCCAACCATTCCCTTAGTTATTCATTTTTCCAAACAGTTTGGCAAACACCCCCCTCCCAAGAGAAAAAGCTATTTTAACTTACCAAAATAAAATGAAAATGGCTCACAGAGAATCGGGCAGAGCCACATCAGTGTCACCAGCTCAGCCTACAGCAGGCTGAGCACTGTGAGCAGGGAAGAGGTGGTTCTGCTTGCTTCTAACAGCCGTAGCGGGAAGTGCAGTCTCCTGCTTTGGCTGAGTCTCCGTCCGCACTGCAGTGAGTGCTGCTTGCTAGGCTAGCTGTTACCGACGTCAGGTGAAAGCAGTGAGTGCTTGCTAGCAGGCTAGCTGTCAGCGGAGCTCTAATGAGCATCAGGGAAGTCCGGTTCAAAGAGGGGCACAACAAATTAAACATCATACAGTAGGTTAGAACATAAGAACATAGTAAAAAAAGAAAACGTAAGTCATTCAGATTGTCAAATCAACAGGTATTTTTGGAATAATGAAGTCTTGAAAGCTTGCCAAAATCCATATAGTTGGAGGCTTCCCTAATATTGGATAGTAAACCATTCCAAAGTTCAGAGGCTTTCCCCAATAAAGACCTGTGTCTTGTACTCACTAACCAATAGCAACAATTAGATGGTAAATGCCATTAACAATTCCTGTGGTGATCTCAAAGAACTTGGGTCTGAGACACTGATATCAAATTTGTCAACATAAACTTATACGCATTTGGTTTGGTAGCCAGACCAAGCTGAAGAGTTAATCAGTGCCTTGCCTCTCTCCAAGAACAGACCTGAGAGTTGACCAAGGACTGTAAAGACGCAAGCTGAGATTCAAAATCAGCAAACACTGAATCTTGAACAGAGGCTTCAGTGCATCAGCTTGGCTCCTTCACATATGGCTCAAAAATCCCAGATGCATTAGGAATTTAATATGATGAAATGCAGGCAAGCTTGGAGGTCAGCTCCGTACTCCAACACCAAGCCCAAACTGAACCAGTCTCTATAGAGCCATCTCAGTGTTTCTACAAGATACACTATGGTCATACTCACAGAACCATACTGTTTAATGCAGAATTAGAAAGGAGTTTTTTCACATTTAGAAAATATTTTGAAATGTATTATT
Source organism: Microcaecilia unicolor (assembly GCF_901765095.1). NCBI lineage: Eukaryota > Metazoa > Chordata > Amphibia > Gymnophiona > Siphonopidae > Microcaecilia > Microcaecilia unicolor. Next base: position 343,439,469 of record NC_044034.1, read on the forward strand.
TTCCAATATCAATAAAGTGCCCATGACTTGGTACAACAAATAACAAATGCACAGAGAGTAAATCTGATAAACATACAAACATATATTTTTTAAAATCCATAACATAAACACATTATTAAAAAGAAATTCTTCAAACCTAATCAAATTAAACCCCAAAAAGTAAATCACTAACTTGTACCTTAAAATTAATGTAGACAGAAAATCTAATCGTACCTGTATAAACAGCCACAGGGTCACTGTTTAGCACAATTTAACCATCCAGAAATGGCACCTGGCCAGTTAAATTGCCTGTTCAGGGCTAACAAGTCATTTTCAGTGGCACTTAACCGGTTAACACCAATAGCTGGTTAGTGCCGAACTCAAAACTGGCTATTTTAGGGGCATTCCGGGGGCAGAGTCAGCACTTGGCCAGTTCCTGATATTCAGAATTTAACCGGCCAGGTTAATTTCATAAATAGGACCGCATGAAAGTCAGTCCTGTCTTTATGTGGTAACCCATAGTGGTTAAGTTCTAAATATCACGCTCAACCGGCTATCAGGCTTATTTTCGAAAGAGAAGGACGCCCATCTTTCGACACAAATTGCAAGATGGGCGTCCTTCTCACAGGGTCGCCCAAATCGGTATAATGGAAAGCCGATTTTGGACGTCCCCAACTACTTTCCGTTGCGGGGACGACCAAAGTTCAGGGAGGCATGTCGGAGTCATAGTGAAGGCGGGACTTGGGCGTGCCTAGCACATGGGCGTCCTCGACCCATAATGGAAAAAAAAGGGCATCCCTGACGAACACTTGGACGACTTTACCTGGTCCTTTTTTTTCTTACAACCAAGCCACAAAAAGATGGCTGAACTGACCAGATGACCACCGGAGGGAATCGGGGATGACCTCCCCTTACTCCCCCAGTAGTCACTAACCCCCTCCCACCCTCAAAAACAATTTTGTTAATATTTTTTGCCAGCCTCTATGCCAGCTCCGTGACAGCAGTATGCAGGTCCCTGGAGCAGTTTTAGTGGGTGCAGTGCACTTCAGGCAGGTGGACCCAGGCCCATACCCCCCACCTGTTACACTTGTGGTGGTAAATGAGAGCCCTCCAAAACCCACCAGAAACCCACATCTAGGTGCCCCCTTCACCCATAAGGGCTATGGTAGTGGTGTACAGTTGTGGGGAGTGGGTTTGGGGGGGCTAAGCACACAAGGTAAGGGAGCTGTATACCTGGGAGCTTTTTCTGAAGTCCACTGCAGTGCCCCCTAGGGTGCCCAGTTGGTGTTAGGGGGACCAGTGCACTACGAATGCTGGCTTCTCCCACGACCAAAGGGCTTACATTTGGTCGTTTCTGAGGTGGGCGTCCCTTAGTTTCCATTATCACCGAAAATCAGAAACGACCAAGTCTAGGGACGACCATCTCTAGGGACGACCTAAATGCCAAGATTTGGGCGTCCCCGACCATATTAGCGAAATGAAAGATGTCCTGCGAGGATGTCCTCAGGAAAACGTGAGCGCCCCTTTTGATTATGCCCCCTCCACGTGTTAGCTGGATTCACAAACTTGGAATTTCAGTGCCGATGTCCAGACATGGCCCAGCTTTGAATTTCCAGATTTAATGCAGGTAGCAGTCAACAAAATGCTACTCAACATTGGCTGAATATCGACCTCCACATCTATATATATAAAAGGCAACCCCAACGTTCTGAAGCCTCCACGGAAGTTGAGGCGCCCGAGATATCCGGTGTGCCCTGGAGTGTCTGCACCGCCCTCGCGTCAAAACGTCATGACGCGTCAAAACGTCATGACGTCGAGGGCGGAGCTATTGACACTCCACGGCCGAAACGGCCCACAGCGAACAAGGCAAGTAGCTTCGACGGACGGAGGGAGGCCGAACAAGGCAAGTAGCTTCGACGGACGGAGGGAGGGGACCCCTTGCTAGCGCCCGTTTCATTCCGCTCAGAAACGGGCATTTTTTTCTAGTTTTCAATAATTTGTAGAAAGTGAGATAAAAAAAAAAAATAGCCATACTGGGTTAGATCAATGGTCCATCTAGCCCAGTATCCTGCTTCCAGCAGTGGCCAATTCAGGTCACAAGTACCTGGCAGAAACCCAATTAGTAGCAGCATTCCATTCTACCAATCCCAGGGCAAGCAATGACTTCCCCCGTGTCTATTTCAATAACAGACTATGGACTTTTCCTCCAGGAACTTGTCCAAACCTTTTTTTAAATCCAGATATGGGAGAATAGCTAGGATGAAGCCACTGCACTCTAAAAAGAACATTGCTGCCTGCCTTAGGTTCACCAAAGAGTGTCTGGGTGAGTCACAAGAAAGTCTTCTGGACTAATACTGCCTGGACAGATGAGTTTAAAACATTGAACCTTTCAGTCGCAATCAGAAATTTTTTATTTGGTATAAACCAAATACTGCCTTCTAAAGGAAGAGCCTCATCCCAATTGTTGAACATAAAGATGAAGGCATCACGGTGTGGGACTGCGTTGCTAGTTCTGTCGATTCTTTGTCAAAGTTAAACCGTAAATTTTAGCCATAGGATGTCAATAGAGTGGGAGTTGGATGATACCAAAAGGTAATAGAACAATTTTTTCTTGGGGATAAAAGTAGCATAATTTTCTCATGGGGCCATGATCAAGTGAAATTCAAAAATTTAGAAACATTAACTAATGATTTTGCAAACCTAAAAAAGTCTTTACTCTGATTAACTGTCTTCTCAAATACTTCCATATAGCCACAGTTATTTTAATTGAATCTGTGTGACATAATTAAAACAGTCAGCAGAGAAGCAGAACTTTAGCCATCTGCATTCAAGCCTTATATCAAACAGTGCATATCCTAGATCACATCAAGTGCACCTCTCTTGTATGCATTATAGTCTTCCGGAGTCAGCTTATCTGGTACCCAGCCAACATCCTTTCTTAGATCTGAACCAAAATGAATTAAATTCTCATCTTTCAGCAAGGGAATACATTTTCCAAAACATTTTCAGGTGAGACTGCCTTAAAGTCACATATTTTCTTCACACCAGGAGCCTGTTTTAAAGGATCTCCCACAAAAGTAAATATATTTAATCAAAAAGTGGCCACTCCAAAATACTGGAGAGAACCAAATTTTTCTACTATTTATATTTGACAAAAATATGAGGAATAAAGATCTGGTATGTGACTATCTCAAAGAATATGGCCAGGTATGTGGACATACCTCCAAAAAGTTAAATCCACTACTAGCCGTACAGTGCTTCACATGTAAATTAAAATCATCCTTTACAATAAAACAATCATAATTTTAAAATATAGAGGCAAAAGTTCCAGAAGAGGAGATAAAGAAGACCAATTCAAGTCAGGGGCCTCATAAACAACATAAAAGGTTGCTTACCAGAGTAGCCTTCGTTTTCACCAGGAGACATAGCTAAGAAGGAGTCAAAAGATCCTCATTAATCTATGGTTCTTTTATAAAGAACTGATCTCTGGGGTCCACAGGTATTTTGAAGTTAGAAGGAGTGAAGAACCAATTAAATGAAGTGCAACTGGAGTTGGTAAATTTCCAGCTGGCAAAATTAAAGCAAACATACTTCAAACAAGGAAAAACAAGGAAATACTTCATGGTATATAAGCAGACTAGGAGCAATATACAGAGGATTAAAGATAACAGGGGAGATCAGTTAGGGAAAGCAAAAAGATTAGGAAGTGTTTTATGCAGTTTTACAATTTGCTGTATAAACTCGATCACAGCACTAGTCTCAAGGATATTGACAACTACTTGGATAAGGTGAAGTTAAGAGGTCACGTGATGCTAGGCTAAGGGGAGGACGCCGCACGTTAGAGCTCCGCGGACCCTCGCTAACATCTGCCCTTAGCGGCATCAAAATCAGCGATAAAACCTTCAAAAAAGTGAAGATCGAGCAGTGTGAACCTCCCAGCGGTGTAAATCAGCGGCGATTTCTGTTTAAGCTGCAATGACAACAAAAGCGAACAGAAAGGACGGGACGAGGAGCCGCGTGGGAGAGGGTAAAATGGCGGACGCGGCCTCCTCGGGAGAATCGGTTGGATCAGTCTGGGCGGCGGAGATCGCAGCAGAAGTCTCGAGCCATCTGGAGGCGTCGGTCGATAGAAAACTGCAGCGGATCTCTGACCAAATAGAAAAGATGGACGGGAAACTCGAAGGATTAAAAACAGATATGGCAGGCTTCCAACAGCGCCTGTCAGATGTAGAAGATCAAACTACACAGCAAGTGGCAGCCCAAAGCGCTATGCAAAAAAAGTTGGAAAGTCTGGAGGCAAAAATTGAGGACCTAGAGAATAGGTCCAGATGCAACAACCTAAGGCTGGTGGGACTGCCGGAGTCCCTGAGAGAGGTAGATCTTCGGGGGTTCCTGGAAAAATGGCTGCCTCAGGTACTTGCCCTGAACCAATTGGAGAACTGCTTTAAGATTGAAAGGGCGCATCGTCTGGGGCAGCGAAGAGAGACCACGAATCGTGATTTGCAGAGTGTTGAATTATGATCATAAGCAGGAAATTTTGCGTGCCTGGAGACAGCGGGGAAGGATTTAATACGAAGAATCAACTGTTCTATGTTTCCAGGACTTTTCGGCAGCAGTGTCTGCCCAGCGTAGACGGTTTTCAGAGGTCTGCAAGCAGCTACATGAGAAAAGAGCACGTTTTGCTCTATTATTTCCCGCCAAGCTGAGAGTCCAGAACGATGGCAAGCTACATTTTTTTACTTCCCCAGAGGAGGCGAAGGAGTTTGTAAAGCGGATGACGATTCACCCAGAGGAGAGTGGTGCAGCTGTGGACTCCAGAAGCAGTCCAGTGCATTGATTGGGAAAAGGGACAGGTAGATTGGTCTGAAGCACGTGCATAAGAAGAAGATGGCTGTGACATAAACAAGCAGCTACATTGAACAATATAAATGAAGGTTGAATGTATGCTCTAGAATGAGGAGTGAGAGACTGAGTGCCATTCATTTCTGAGAGGGGGGAGATGTGTGTTATGTAGGGGTAATATAAATCTGTATGGTGCAAGATGTCGCAGGGTGAGGGGAGGGGCGGGAACGTGACCGGTTCTCAAAGAGGACCCAAGTAACGCTTTTGGTATGTGGGGGGGGGGGGGGGGGGAATGGGAGGGAGGGGGGGATACAGCAGACGAGGGATGCGGGGATTTGTGTCTTTTTTTTTTTTTTTTTCCTCTTTTCTTTCTTTCTCCTTTCTTATAATTTTATCAGAGCAGACTTGGGTTGCAGCGTTTGGTACATTCTCAGTTTTATATCGGAGGGAGGGCACGCCCAGGGGCTGGGGGGATGTGACCTGTACTAAAGTGTTAAAAATCAAGTTTAATTGGGAATCTTGGGAACTATTGAGACATGGTTAAAGTAATATCATGGAATGTGGGGGGGATTTCATCACCCATCAAACGTACCAAAGTCTTACAAGCCATGAAGCGTCATAAGGCGGATATAGTGTTCTTACAAGAAATGCATCTGATGGCATCGGAACATAGTAAGTTTCAGAAAGGTTGGATAGAACAGGTAGTGGGCGCACCGGCGGTAGGCAACAAAGGGGGAGTACTTATAATGTTTCGTAAGGGCCTGCAATTTCAGATTAAAAGGGTTAAACGGAGCCCAGAGGGTAGATTTGTGCTGGCAGAAGTGGAGATGGGGAATGTCACATACACTTTTTGCAATGTTTATGCACCTAATGTTTGGGATAGCAAATTTTACAAAACTCTTATAGAGCTGCTGAGTCCTTACCAAGGGAAAAATGTCATACTTGGTGGAGACTTTAATTTAGTATATGATATTCAGATGGATAAAACGGGCGTGCAAGCTCTGAATTTGGGTCATGCTGCTTGGGGCCTGCCTTTTCTCTGTAAGACACTGGACTTGATTGATGCGTGGAGGGTTTTACATCCCAACCAGAAGGATTACACACATGTGTCTAGAGCACACCTCACGCAGTCACGCATTGATTACTTGTTTATTTCCAGAGATCTCTTCTCTAAAGTATCAGTTGCAGAGATAGGTCCGTGTGAAATATCGGATCATTCGCTTATCTAGCTACAGATGCAAGGGTTAGGGGAAGTGGGGAGTAGGGGAGGCTGGAGATTCCCATTGGAACTGTTTTGGGACTCTAAGTTTAAGGAGTACATAGATGGGAAATGGAGGGAATTTGCGGACCACAATAAGGATCATCAACACCAACCTCGTTTATACTGGGAAACCTCCAAAGTAGTGATGCGGGGTGAGATCATAGATTATAGGGCCAGGGTCAAAAAGATGAGAGATAAGGAGATTCTTAGATTGGAAAAAGAAATCCGTTTTCAAAGGGTAAGATGTGGGGTAAAAATGACTCCGGAAGGGAAAGGTGCTCTTCTAGCTACACAGCAGGCCTTGAATGAATTGCTCCATCAGAGGGCGAAGAAATCGCATATGTATTATAAATACCAATACTTTATCCATGGAAATAAGGCAGGAGCGTTGATGGGTAGATTGTTAGGAAGGGAAGGGGGTAATAAGAGCATTTTGGAAATAAGGGAAGAGGGAGGTCGACTTCTTAGGACAGCTAAAGATATAACGGAGCGCTTTAAAAGATATTATGAATGTTTATATCAGGAGCCCACAGATATAGTGCCAGATAATATGCTTTATTTACTTAATCACACCCTGCCCCGGATATCGGATTCACAAAAGTTATATCTAAATGGCCCAATTACGGAAGGTGAAGTGATGTTGGCATTCCAACAAAGTAAGATACAAAAAGCGCCAGGGCCAGATGGTTTTACTATGGCCTACTTTAAGATAGTCCAAGAGCAGGTGACACTTCCCTTGTTAAATTTATATAATGAGATGGCCAATACAGGAGAGATGTCGGACTCCATGAACATAGCGAAAGTGATAGTGTTAAAGAAACCAGGAAAGGATGGGTTAGAAGTAGGGTCATATAGACCCATATCATTGCTAAACTGTGACGTTAATATATGCTAAGATTCTGGCGAATCGACTGTCTAGAGTACTGCCAGACCTGATCGCTTCCCCACAAGTCGGGTTTGTGAAGGGTAGATCTGTGGGGAGGAATGTTAGGGCTCTTTTGGCGTCTCTTGAAATTGTGGAGGCCGGGAAAAGGCCTTCTCTGTTGGTCAGTTTTGACGCAGAGAAGGCCTTTGATCGCGTAGTTTGGAACTTTCTGTTCCAGGTGATGGAAAGAGTTGGTATAGAAGGTATGTTTCGAAAGGCTGTGGGGGCGCTTTACTACAATCCCAGAGCGTTTATATGGGTGAATGGGGAGCAATCTTCATTGTTCAAAATCAGGAGGGGCACGCGGCAGAGGTGCCCATTGTCCCCTCTGCTTTTTGTGCTCGCATTGGACCCTTTGATTAGGGAGATCGAGTCACACCCAGAAGTGGAGGGGGTGACCTGGGGTGCTTCTTCATTCAAGGTTTCTGCTTTTGCAGACGATATATTAGTCCATCTTACACAACCGGGTCGTTCATTGAGAGCCCTATTGGAACTGTTCCAGGAGTATGGGGATTTTGCGGGTCTCCGGATTAACTACTCTAAATCCTTAGCACTAACAGCACACGCAAGTGTAAAGAGGAAGTGGGAGTCTGGGTTCCCGCTTAAATGGGCGACGGATTTCCTCCCGTACTTAGGTGTGAGCATCGCAATGAGCACGACCAAATTATATCAACTGAACTACACAAATTTATTAGATAAGATGAAGGGCCGGTTGGGTTAATGGGGGACGCTGCCGCTTACTTTACATGGGAGAGTTCACCTGTTTCGTATGGTGGAATTTCCCAAGTGGCTGTATGCATTTCAGGTGTTGCCTTTGCGACTCAGACAAAAAGATCTCCGCCAGTTGTATAGACACCTGCGGAAGTTCGTGTGGAGAGATGCGAAGCCCAAGGTAACATTGCAATGTCTCTTTGGACCATGGAGGGAGGGGGGTTTGGGGCTTCCGAATATGCGGAGATACAATCAAGCGTGTTTGTTGAGACACCTAGGAGATTGGATGTTGGGGAGACAAGATTACACACCACGTAATATGGAATTTGATTTCTTTAGGCCAACTCATCCGTATTATTTGTTACATTGTGCCAGAAGAGAACTACCAGAACATGTGCACAATAGCGTACTACTGGGCCCACTGAGAGAAGTGTGGAGGGACCTCAATGGGCTGTGGGGACTGGGAGCAGATACCTCTGACTTACTTCCGTTACAGGGGAATTTACAGTTTACACCAGGTTCTGACAGTCCAACATTTCGCAGATGGGCAGAGCTGGGGATCACAAGACTTGAACACGTTTTGGATTCTGGAGGGAGGATTTTATCTCTGGGAGCACTGGGGGTGGGCATTAGTCCGACACATCTATTTGCATACCATCAGTTGACACACTATGTTAGATCCTTGGAGCCCAGTAAGCTGGAGGGAGGTCATGGGCGTAGATTAAGAGCTTTTTTCGGGGATATCCCCGGAGATAGATTGTCCGTATCGGGATTACAGAAAGCTCTGGGAGAGCTAGAGGGTGAAAAAGACATGGGACAAGTTGGTCAGAGGTGGGCGGTGGATTTGGAGCAACCACAGCTACAGTTGGATTTTCGGAAATTGATATCTCGCATTCCGCAGATTTCTGTAAATGCAGGATTGCGGGAATGCCAATACAGAATAACTTTTAGAGCATATATGGCTAAGAACCAAGTGTTTAAATTTGGAGGTGTCGAGGACCCATTATGTTCCAAGTGCAAACGGGGAGAAGGCACGTTCTTTCATTCTCTTTGGAAGTGCAGCATGATTCAGATCTTTTGGAAACAGATATTCAGATATATGGAATCCCTGGTGATGCACAAGATTCCGTTTTCACCCCTGGGAATAATTTTGGACAAATACGAAGTATTCAGAATTTGTGGTAGAGGGGCTCAGCAGCTCATACGCAAGGCCAGCATAGTGGGTAAAAAACTTATTATGGGCGCATGGAAGAGTGAGAAATCTCCAGAATACTGGCATTGGAGGAACAAGTTTCATGAGATCATGGTTATGGAGCGTAGGGGGGTGGGATCCTTCCCCAAGAGACGAAAGGCATTTCTGGACATTTGGGAACCATATATACAGTCGCTGTCACCTAGGGCACGGAGTTTAATATTAAATAGGCTCTGAACATTTTTATTTATTATTATTATAATTTATTTAGTGTTTGTGATTATATAATATCAATATTTTTTTTCTTTTCTTTTTTTCTTCTTTTTTCTCTTATATTTTCTTTTTGCAAGCTAGAGGGTTCCCTATTGTGAAAGGGGACCATAGGTTAACAGGAAGAGGAGGGTGGTAGTAGCGTAAGGTCCCATTGGATCCATAGTCATGGTGGTGGGCCATCAGAGCCAAGGTACATCGCTGTGTTGATAATTAGGGAGACTGTTTCAGGGGGGGCCTTGCCTGAATCTTATTTCAGGCAACCGCAATGTAAGCTCCTCTTGCTTAATAGTAGATTAACAGGCTACGGTGTAGCTTGGGAAGTTCAGCGAGAGGGAGCTAGGAGTCAGTTGTTGTGTTGGTACAGATTTGTTGTATAATTTAATAAAGGGGATAACAGGGAGGGGGAGGGTGGAGCAAGGGAAGGCTTTTAAAGAGGGCTATTTTGCAGTCGGTGTTGCAGTACATAGTTATCGATATGTTCTTCTATTGTGTTCTTTGTGGGTACTGCAGTATCAGTGGATTTTATGTGATATATAAGAATTATAGCCTAAACGGAGGTTTAATGAGTAGATTGAACCATAAGATAAGGGAATGGGAGGGAGGGAAAATTAATTCTCCGAGGACAAGCAGGCTGCTTGTTCTCACTGATGGGTTGACGTCCTCGGCAGCCCCCTCCATCGGAAAGTTTACTAGTAAAGGCCTTTGCTAGTCCTCGCGCGCCCATGCGCACCGCGCATGCGCGGCCGTCTTCCCGCCCGAAACCGGCTCGAGCCGGCCAGTCTTCTTTCGTCCGCGCTCGGTACGGTCGTGTTACGCCGTTCGTGCCCCAGAGAGTCGACCTCGCGCGTCCTTTTCGACGTGTTTTTTTGCTGTTTTTCCTTGAAAAAGTTCGGGAAGCGCTCCGGTAGTGTTCCGGAAGACCCTTTCGGGTTTTCTGCCCTTCCCGTATTTCTCAGTTTTTGCCCCGTAAGTTTTCTTTCGTTGTCGGGGTAGGCCTCTTTTGGCCTCGGTCGAGATTTTTCTCCCTCTAAATTTTGGTGCTTCAATTTTCGCCATTTCGGCTTTTGATTTCGCCGGCGTGATTTTTCCGCCCATGACATCGAAGCCTTCCAGCGGCTTCAAGAAGTGCACCCAGTGCGCCCGGGTAATCTCGCTCACTGATAGGCACTCTGCGTGTCTTCAGTGTCTAGGGGCCCAGCACCGCCCTCAGAACTGCAGTCTGTGTTCCCTGTTACAAAGGCGGACTCAGGTAGCGAGATTAGCCCAGTGGAACGTTTTGTTCTCGGGCTCTTCGTCGGCATCGGCACCGGAGGCATCGAGTGCATCGACGTCGTCAGCGTCCGGACCATCTTCCTTGGCTGCCGCTTCATCGACTACATCGAGGCATCGAACCTCTGCATCGGCGCCGAGGCATCGGGCGACTGCATCGACGTCGGTGGTACCGAGACTTCGTCTGCTGATGTCGTCGGACGGAGGTGCATCGTCAGGAGTGCAGGTGAGGGCTGTCCATTCCCCTGCTGGTGGCGGTGAGCCTTCGGGTGGGTCTCCTCCTACCCTGAGGGCTCCTGCGGTACAGCCCCCCCGGGATCGACCTTCTTCGGTCTCGGCCCCGAGGAAGCGACGGATGGATTCTACGTCCTCCTCGTCGGTGCCGGGGAGCTCCGGTGACATGCTTCGGAAGAAGTCGAAGAAGCATCGACACCGGTCTCCTCCCCATGTCGGTACCGAGAGCTCTGGGTCGCCGAGGGATTCGGCACCCAGCAGGCATCGGCACCGAGAGGACCGCTCACCCTCTGTTTAGGAGGTGTCGATGCGCTCCACTCTGGACAGCCCGGAACAGCCTCCTCGCCTGGAACAGGTTCTGACGTCGACGCCTGCATCGACCTCTCAGCCTTTCTCTGCAGCCGCTCTAAACGAGAGCCTCCGGGCCGTTCTCCCAGAGATTCTGGGAGAGCTGTTGCGCCCTACCCCTCCGGTACCGGCGGTGCTTGCGCCTCCGGTACCGTCGAGCGTGGCGCCGGCTGGCCCATCGCCCGGGTTGAGGTCCCCGACGTCGGTACCGCGTGCGGTGCCGACAGCGGCCACCTCCCAGGAAGGCTCCCCGACTACGTCGGCGGAGGGAGCTTCGCCGATGCGGGCGAGGGAGTCTACCTCTCGACGCCCCCACCGTGGACGGGGTTCCACCGAGTCGAGTAGGGCGAGGTTGCAGACGCAGGTTCGTGAACTTGTGTCTGACACCGAGGGTGAGGCCTCGTGGGAGGAAGAGGAGGACCCCAGATATTTCTCCGACGAGGAGTCTGAGGGTCTTCCTTCTGATCCCACTCCCTCTCCTGAGAGACAGCTTTCTCCTCCCGAGAGTCTGTCTTTTGCTTCCTTTGTCCGGGAGATGTCTACGGCCATCCCCTTCCCGGTGGTTGTGGAGGACGAGCCCAGGGCTGAAATGTTTGAGCTCCTGGACTATCCTTCTCCACCTAAGGAAGCGTCCACTGTTCCCTTGCACCATGTCCTGAAAAAGACATTGCTTGCGAACTGGACCAAGCCACTAAGTAATCCCCACATTCCCAAGAAGATTGAGTCCCAGTACCGGATCCATGGGGACCCAGAGCTGATGCGCACTCAGTTGCCTCATGACTCTGGAGTTGTGGATCTGGCCCTAAAGAAGGCTAAGAGTTCTAGGGAGCATGCTTCGGCGCCCCCGGGCAAAGACCCTAGAACCTTAGACTCCTTTGGGAGGAAGGCCTACCATTCTTCTATGCTCGTGGCCAAGATCCAGTCTTACCAGCTCTACACGAGCATACACATGCGGAACAATGTGCGGCAGTTGGCGGGCTTGGTTGATGCTCTTCCCCCTGAGCAAGCCAAGCCTTTTCAGGAGGTGGTCAGGCAGCTGAAGGCGTGCAGAAAATTCCTGGCCAGAGGAGTTTATGACACTTTTGATGTTGCGTCCAGGGCCGCTGCTCAAGGTGTGGTGATGCGCAGGCTCTCATGGCTGCGTGCCGCCGACCTGGAGAATAGACTCCAGCAGCGGATTGCGGACTCGCCTTGCCGTGCGGACAACATTTTTGGAGAAAAAGTCGAGCAGGTGGTAGAGTCTCTCCACCAGCGGGACACCGCATTCGACAAGTTCTCCCGCCGGCAGCCTTCAGCCTCTACCTCTACAGGTAGAAGATTTTTCGGGGGAAGGAAGACTGGTCCCTATGCTTCTGGTAAGCGTAGGTACAATCCTCCTTCCCGACAGCCTGCGGCCCAGGCTAAGCCCCAGCGCGCTCGCTCTCGTCAGCAGCGTGCGCCTCAGCAAGGCCCCGCGGCTCCCCAGCAAAAGCAAGGGGCGAGCTTTTGACTGGCTCCAGCAGAGCATAGCCGACATCCAAGTGTCAGTGCCGGGCGACCTGCCGGTCGGAGGGAGGTTGAAAGCTTTTCACCAAAGGTGGCCTCTCATAACCTCCGATCAGTGGGTTCTCCAAATAGTCCGGCAGGGATACACCCTCAATTTGGCATCAAAACCTCCAAATTGTCCACCGGGGGCTCAGTCTTACAGCTTCCAACACAAGCAGGTACTTGTAGAGGAACTCTCCGCCCTTCTCAGCGCCAATGCGGTCGAGCCCGTGCCATCCGGGCAAGAAGGGCTGGGATTCTATTCCAGGTACTTCCTTGTGGAAAAGAAAACAGGGGGGATGCGTCCCATCCTAGACCTAAGGGCCCTGAACAAATATCTCGTAAAAGAAAAGTTCAGGATGCTTTCCCTGGGCACCCTTCTCCCCATGATTCAGCAAAACGATTGGCTATGCTCTCTGGACTTGAAGGATGCCTACACACACATCCCGATACTGCCAGCTCACAGACAGTATCTGCGATTTCAGGTGGGCACACGCCACTTCCAGTACTGTGTGCTACCCTTTGGGCTCGCCTCTGCGCCCAGGGTGTTCACAAAGTGCCTAGCTGTGGTAGCAGCGGCACTTCGCAGGCTGGGGGTGCACGTGTTCCCATATCTCGACGATTGGCTGGTGAAGAACACATCCGAGGCAGGAGCCCTGCAGTCCATGCAGATGACTATTCGCCTCCTGGAGCTACTGGGGTTTGTGATAAATTACCCAAAGTCCCATCTTCTCCCAGTGCAGAAACTCGAATTCATAGGAGCCCTGCTGGATTCTCGGACGGCTCGCGCCTATCTCCCAGAGGCGAGAGCCAACAACTTGTTGTCCCTCGTTTCGCGGGTGCGTGCGTCCCAGCAGATCACAGCTCGGCAGATGTTGAGATTGCTGGGCCACATGGCCTCCACAGTTCATGTGACTCCCATGGCCCGCCTTCACATGAGATCTGCTCAATGGACCCTAGCCTCCCAGTGGTATCAGGCCGCTGGGGGTCTAGAGGACGTGATCCACCTGTCCACGAGTTTTCTCAAATCCCTGTATTGGTGGACGATTTGGTCCAATCTGACTCTGGGACGTCCCTTCCAAATTCCTCAGCCACAAAAAGTGCTGACCACGGATGCGTCTCTCCTGGGATGGGGAGCTCATGTCGATGGGCTTCACACCCAAGGAAGCTGGTCCCTCCAAGAACGCGATCTACAGATCAATCTTCTGGTTGCGAGCGATCTGGAACGCTCTGAAGGCTTTCAGAGATCGGCTGTCCCACCAAATTATCCAAATTCAGACAGACAACCAGGTTGCCATGTACTATGTCAACAAGCAGGGGGGCACCGGATCTCGCCCCCTGTGTCAGGAAGCCGTCAGCATGTGGCTCTGGGCCCGCCGTCTCGGCATGGTGCTCCAAGCCACATATCTGGCAGGCGTAAACAACAGTCTGGCCGACAGACTGAGCCGGATTATGCAACCTCACGAGTGGTCGCTCAACTCCAGAGTGGTGCGCCAGATCTTCCAAGCGTGGGGCACCCCCTTGGTGGATCTCTTCGCATTTCGAGTGAACCACAAAGTCCCTCAGTTCTGTTCCAGGCTTCAGGCCCCCGGCAGACTGGCATCGGATGCCTTCCTCCTGGATTGGGGGGAGGGCCTGCTGTATGCTTATCCTCCCATCCCTCTGGTGGGGAGGACTTTGTTGAAACTCAAGCAAGACCAAGGCACCATGATTCTGATTGCTCCTTTTTGGCCGCGTCAGATCTGGTTCCCCCTTCTTCTGGAGTTATCCTCCGAAGAACCGTGGAGATTGGAGTGTTTTCCGACCCTCATCACACAGGACGAGGGGGCGCTTCTGCATCCCAACCTCCAGTCTCTGGCTCTCACGGCCTGGATGTTGAGGGCGTAGACTTTGCCTCTTTGGGTCTGTCAGAGGGTGTCTCCCGCATCTTGCTTGCTTCCAGGAAAGACTCCACTAAGAGAAGTTACTTCTTCCATTGGAGGAGGTTTGCCGTCTGGTGTGACAGCAAGGCCCTAGATCCTCGCTCTTGTCCTACACAGACCCTGCTTGAATACCTTCTGCACTTGTCTGAGTCTGGTCTCAAGACCAACTCTGTAAGGGTTCACCTTAGTGCAATCAGTGCATACCATTACCGTGTGGAAGGTAAGCCGATCTCAGGACAGCCTTTAGTTGTTCGCTTCATGAGAGGTTTGCTTTTGTCAAAGCCCCCTGTCAAGCCTCCTACAGTGTCATGGGATCTCAATGTCGTTCTCACCCAGCTGATGAAACCTCCTTTTGAGCCACTGAATTCCTGCCATCTGAAGTACTTGACCTGGAAGGTCATTTTCTTGGTGGCAGTTACTTCAGCTCATAGAGTCAGTGAGCTTCAGGCCCTGGTAGCCCAGGCCCCTTACACCAAATTTCATCATAACAGAGTAGTCCTCCGCACTCACCCTAAGTTCTTGCCAAAGGTCGTGTCGGAGTTCCATCTGAACCAGTCAATTGTCTTGCCAACATTCTTTCCCCGTCCTCATTCCTGGCCTGCTGAACGTCAGCTGCACACATTGGACTGCAAGAGAGCATTGGCCTTCTATCTGGAGCGGACACAGCCCCACAGACAGTCCGCCCAATTGTTTGTTTCTTTTGATCCCAATAGGAGGGGAGTGGCTGTAGGGAAACGCACCATTTCCAATTGGCTAGCAGATTGCATTTCCTTCACTTACGCCCAGGCGGGGCTGGCTCTTGAGGGTCATGTCACGGCTCATAATGTTAGAGCCATGGCTGCGTCGGTAGCCCACTTGAAGTCAGCCTCCATTGAAGAAATTTGCAAAGCTGCGACGTGGTCATCTGTCCACACATTCACATCTCATTACTGCCTGCAGCAGGATACCCGACGCGACAGTCGGTTCGGGCAGTCAGTTCTTCAGAACCTGTTTGGGCTTTAGGATCCAACTCCACCCCCCGAGGGCCCTGTTTGTTCTGTTCCAGGCTGCACTCTCAGTTAGTTGGTAAATTTTTTAGGTCAATCTCTTTAATGTCCTCGCCGTTGCGAGGCCCAATTGACCATGGTTGTTGTTTTGAGTGAGCCTGGGGGCTAGGGATACCCCATCAGTGAGAACAAGCAGCCTGCTTGTCCTCGGAGGAAAGCGAATGCTACATACCTGTAGAAGGTATTCTCCGAGGACAGCAGGCTGATTGTTCTCACAAACCCGCCCGCCTCCCCTTTGGAGTTGAGTCTTCCCTTGAAGTGTATTGTCTTGCTACATACTGGACTGGCCGGCTCGAGCCGGTTTCGGGCGGGAAGACGGCCGCGCATGCGCGGTGCGCATGGGCGCGCGAGGACTAGCAAAGGCCTTTGCTAGTAAACTTTCCGATGGAGGGGGCTGCCGAGGACGTCAACCCATTAGTGAGAACAATCAGCCTGCTGTCCTCGGAGAATACCTTCTACAGGTATGTAGCATTCGCTATTCATGATGACAAAGCAAAGAAGCACTCTGTGTAGTTTGACAAGTTGGTGTTATATACTGATTCTAAATAGAACTGTTTAATTTCTGTATTTTGTTGATCATCAATAAAAAATGATTGAACTAAGGTGAAGTTAAGGTGCCTTCTGGAAGAGGATAGGGAGATATTGAGTAAACCCATGATGGAACACGAAATACTGATAGCAATAAAACCTCTGCCATAAATAAGTGCCAGGGCTGGATGAGTAAACTAGAAAATTCTATATGATCTTTAGTGAACAAATAATGTAAAACTATATATTTCCCTGGACTGGAGTAATGGGCTATCATTCTCAATAAGAGTGGTGAGATATACAGCAATACATAAAGTAGGAAAGGACCCTGCAGAATGTGAGTTGTATCTACCAATTTTCCTATTACGGGTTGACTACAAGATATTTGTAAGGATTTCAGGATTTCCTTAATATGTATGAAATAGATCTACATATTCATTAGGGGAATCTTGAAAACCTTGCCTTTTGGCAGCCCTCGCAAATTGGAGTGAATTCCACCAGCTTTAATCTTATGACATGATCTTTAAAAGATTTCTGTAAGGATCTAGTTCAGTTTCTTCTAAATTAATCTTTATACCAAGCATCATTTGCATTGGAACCTGATCGAAACTAGGTTCTGAGATTGTATTTTTCATTTTAAGAGGGGACAGAGTTTTATGGGGTATAATGTATCTGTTTTTCCTGACCTCTGTAGGACCAGATAAGAGACAAAAGGCCTTTTGGGCTCTGATATCTCAATTAGTGGCCTGGAGAAATTTGATTCTCTTTCAGTAGTAGGATTTCTGCTGGTGATTGTTCATTCAAAGTTTCTTTTTCTTTTTTCATTGTCAAATTGGGGAGATTTTATTCTTGGTGTTCTCCTGGTGTCTATTGGCTCCTCTTTCCATATTTTGGGGTTGTTGTTACACTTTGTAATTATTTTGTTTTCTTTGTTATTGATGTTTTTGGTACCAAAGAGTATTTGTTTTGTTCAAGTCTGTTCTTGATGTTATATAGAATATTTTGCTAAATAAACAGAATACAGAATGCCAAAGTTGGGACCAGAGAAAGAACATGAGAGGTTAGAGTCAAGAAGAATGCTAGAGATGCTGAAATGTAGGTGATTTAACTTATATAATTATTTTGATTTAAATCTTTTTTTCCGTAAAATGTCCCAGTCAGATAACAGAAGATAAAATGATATAGTATAATACAACTAAAATAAAATGTAAATCTCAAACTAAATTAGACAAGTCAAATGCATAACCATACAATAAAACATTTATCAGATTCAAGTACAAAACAAAATAGATGCTATAGATTCATATAAAATTCTAATCTAAATAAGCAAAACCCTGGAGCCAGCTAAAATCAGGATAATTTTAATTATCTATGCTGAAAACCCACCTTTTCACTGCTGCTTTTTAGCTCCCATTACTTCCCTCACCCGTAACTGTCTTGTCTGTCTGTATTTAGATTGTAAGCTCTTTTGAGCAGGGACTGTCTCTTTTTGTATCAGGTGTTCAGCGCTGTATGCATTTGGTAGTGCTACACAAATGCTAATAATAATAATAATTTCTTAAAAACAGAAGTGAATAAACATGTCATGACAAATTTTCTGAAAAATTAAACAGTTGCTAGCAGTAATGGGAGTCTTTCAGGAGAGTATTCCACAGTTATGGAGCCACACAAGAAAAAAAAAAAGTTTCTGATGAATCCCCAGTAACTAGACCTGTAGAAAAGCTTTGTGACTAAACCTAAGAGTCTAGTAAGAGCATAAAATACCAGATATTTTTCAAGAGTTCTGGTCACTGATACTAGAACTTTAAACTGAGTAGGTCCCTTGATAAGTACCTAGTACTATGGTGAAGAGAGACATCTTTCCTCAGAAGAGAGCTTTAGCCTTGATAAATGAATCAAGAAATTATACAGTTTTCATCAGCATAAAAGCAGGAGCTAAAGGTGCTGCCCATAACAATTGAACAGAGACTCCAGTATATGCATTATTTAAGTTGAGATATGTTCATGATTTTGTGTAAGTTTTTCATTCCAGATAGATGTTAAAATGCGATTAAGAACATACTGTTGCACAAAATGACCCAAAAGACACTTGAAAGCAAAAACAGCAAATGGGAAAATAGTGGTGATGAATGACCAAATTAATGTTCTGTGTAATTTTGTAAGTTTTCCAGCCTTAGGGATGTCTCTGTGTAATATGTGCTGAAGGCTAAATTGGGAGAAGAGAGTATAAAGAGTCCAATCAGACCCTCTGTGGCAGGTTTTCATGGTCACAGTTGTATGACTGAATAGAGGAGTAGCCTAGTGGTTAGAGCAGCAGGCTGAGAACTAGGAAGCCAGGGTTCAAATCCTGCTGCTGTTCCTTGTGACCCCGAGCAAGCCACTTAATCCTTCATTTCAGGAAAATGAAGACCCTGATGCTCAAATCTCCAGCGCTATACTGAACAGCACCAGAGAAATGGCACCAGAACAACTTCCTAATACTCAATGCTAATGAGATGCAAATACAGGCATACTCATAGTGTTGAGCATTAGGGATTTGGCAGGAAGAGAGTGTCTGGCACATGTGCTCAAGAGTTGTGTATTTAACACAGCTCTTGAGCATTCCCAGAACGTCGGAGGGGAGGAGGAGAAAGAGGTGCTAGTTGCCCCAAAGCAACCCAAAAGACGCCCACAGGGCTAATACAGGAGCAATGATGAATTAAAGGAGAGCAAGATCCTGTTACAGTCAAATGTAGACCCCCCCTCTCCTAAAACAGTTCATGTCATTAGCCCTTTATGATTCGATATATTATACTGTATGAAATTAACCCTATTTGCATGCTTCTGGCTACATTAGCATGCTACTTGCGCTGATAGTGGTCATGCTCATTGTTTCCCGCGGTAGAGGCTGCATTGTGCACTGGTAAACACAGGTACTAGTCTGGCGCTAATGGCCTCTAGCACCCGCATTTACTTCTGAGCATCAGGGCCCTAGTGCATCTAAATGCATCTTGCTTTCAGCTACTACTGAAAAGGCATAAAACTAAATCCAAGAAATTTTAATTATATTGTAGGCTGCAAAAAGGGAACTTGAAAGACAACGGCAACTCGAGTGGGAGAGAAATCGGCGGCAAGAACTCTTAAATCAAAGAAATAAAGAACAAGAAGACATTGTTGTGTTGAAGGCAAAGAAAAAGACCCTAGAGTTTGAGCTGGAAGCTCTAGTAAGTGAAGCAATGAAGAGAAATTCCCCTGTGTAAGTGCATAGGTTAATAATCCAAAGGACCTATACGTTTAGTGGCCACCACTAAATGTATACGTCCCCCCTTATCTATGAATTTTTATTGGCACTTTCTAGAAGTGCAGAGGCAAACCTGGTAGACAGACACAACCCACTGATCTGGACAGGTCTGATAGGAAGCTAAGGAATATGGCATTAGGTTGAATATAGGAGACTGAGAAATAAAAGACTCCCGGGGGGGGGGGGGGGGGGATTGTCCTATAATAAGGGAAAATATGTGAAAGATTGAGCTATTGGTATTGTAAAAGCAATAGAAAGCGTATTGTGTATTGGAACCTTGAAAAACAGTAAAGAACATATTGTTATAATATAGAAAACGCATCGTGAATTGAAATTTTGGAAAACACTGTAGAACACATGCTTCATAGACTGAGTGTTTTCTCATTAAAAAGAAAAAAAATCAGAATTGCTGTTGATTCACTAAAATGGGACGAACTGTATGGTGAGCCCAGCTTGGCATGAATCCACAAATGCCCTCTGTCTCTTCCCTGCTGCAGAATGATAAAAAGCATCAGCTGGAAGGAAAACTCCAGGATATCCGCTGCCGGCTATCCACCCAAAGGCAAGAGATAGAAAGCACAAACAAGTCCAGAGAACTACGAATTGCAGAAATTACACATTTGCAACAACAGCTTCAGGTGAGCAAAAAACGAGCTGAGAGAGCATACTCTCCCTCTTCACCTTGTGCAGTAGTCATAGACCTGAGTTAATGTTGACATGTATTCAATCACAAGGAGGATATTTACTCTTTGCGGTGTTTTTCCTTTCCATTCAGCTGGGATGCTAAAGGTAATTTGATTTGCTCAGCAGCTCTGGAAGGTAGAAGCGATGTGACTGCAAAGACTTGGTGGAGAAAGACAAAATGCAGCAAAAGAGGGCCAAGGGCTAGGTAGAGAAATAAGAGGCAAAAGGGGAAGGAGAAGAACAAGACAAAATTTAGTACCTGATTACTAATACATAGTAAACTAAAATATTTGTGTGGTATTTTGCTGTGGGAAAATTTTACCATGAGATTCACTAACCCATGGTACCTCACTACCACATGTTATCAAATTCTACATTAAAAATTTTATTCTGTGGCTGGGAATATTTCACCGTTCCCATTCGCCAGGCCCCCTCCCTGCCCATCTTCGAAGGGGGGGGTGACCCTGGAACCCGGAGGGAGGAAGGGAGGGGCGACCCTGCAACCCGGAGGGAGGAAGGGAGGGGCGACCCTGCAACCCGGAGGGAGGAAGGGGGGGTGACCCTACAACCCGGAGGGAGGAAGGGGGGGCCACCCTGCAACTCGGAGGGTGGGAGGGCGACCCTGGAACTCGGAGGGAGGGGGATGACACTGGAACTCGGAGGGAGGGAGGGGGACGACCCTGGAACTCGGAGGGAAGGGAGGGGGCCAACCCTGGAACTGGGAGGGAAGGAAGGGGGACAACCCTGGAACTCAGAGGGGGGGGATGACCCAGGAACTCGGAAGGAGGGAGGGGACGACCCTGGAACTCGGAGGGGGGGGGATGACCCTGGAACTCGGAGGGAGGGGGGCCCATGGCACACACTCTCATTCTCACACACACACTCTCTCACAGACACACTTGCACCCAGAGCCAGATGCACTAAACCTTAACGACCCTCTAACAACCCTTTAACGAAGGAAATTCCTAACCGTTGCATGCATTAAAGGCCTTTTTACGACGAAGCAAGCAGCTAACGAAAACGGAATACAAAAGAGTAACTACCATTGTAATGTGGACGATTCGGGATGCACTAACCATACCGACGATTGCACCGAATCATTTACCGCGATATTTTACGTGTAGTCAGAGCTGTCCTTAAGGCCTGAGCTGTCAGACACGCCGCTACTCCCCGCTCCCCCCTGCAGCATACAAATCCAAGCTGATATGTTTAAAAGTGAGATTAAATAAAAACGCTACTGCAGTACTTCTTAGACTTCCCCCTGCATCCATAGAAAACTAAAAACAAAAATCTAAATAGATCAGGAGGGGGCAAAGGCGCTCGTCAGGAGCGTCCTGCATGGACAGCCTTGCCTCTCCCACCCCTGCTGCTCCCCGCTTCCCGCCGCTTCCCCCTGCACGAAAAATCTTAATTTTAGCAGCCCCCAAATCTTAATTTTAGCAGCTCCGGTCCCCCTCCCTTCCTGTTCCTTTCTCTCTTCTCTGCTAAAGCTCCGCCTCCCGTCATCCTCCGTCCCCGTGTCCCGCCCCCGCCACCCCACCATGAGGTCGTCGCCGCCGCTCCCCCCCTCCACTGGGACCCCCCTCCGCATTACCGGGCCCGCGCAGCGCCTCTCATCTCTGTCTGAAGGCGCTGCACGGGCAGGAAGATCTGTTCATCGCTGAGTCTTCATGACGTCTCTCCTTCTCTGGCCTAGACCTGCCCCCATGTCATGAAGACTCGGCGACGAACAAATCTTCTTCCTGCCCGTGCTGCGCCTTCAGACAGAGGTGAGAGGTGCTGCGTGGGCCCAGTAATGCGGAGGGGGGTCCCGGTGGAGGGGGGTGGCGGGGGCGGAGGATGACGGGAGGCGGAGTTTTGGCAGAGAAGAGAGAAAGGAACAGGAAGGGAGGGGTACCAGGGCTGCTAAAATTAAGATTTTTCATGCAGGGGGAAGCGGCGGGAAGCAGGCAGCAGCGGGGGTGGGGGGGCAAGGCTGTCCATGCAGAACGCTCCTGACGAGCGCCCTTGCCCCCTCCCGATCTATTTCGATTTTTGTTTTTAGTTTTCTATGGATGCAGGGGGAAGTCTAGGAAGTACTGCGGTAGCGTTTTATTTAATCTCACTTTTAAACATGTCAGCTTGGATTTGTATGCTGCAGTGGGGAACGGGGAATAGCGGCGTGAGCTGGGTCCTCTGCAGACTTGACTGAAGGAGGTATAGAGTGGATCCAGCTTTTGCCTATTGTCTCCATCCATGTGCAGGTTTTCTCCTCTCTTCCCTTTCCCTCATCTCCTTCAGTGTGCATCTCCTTCCTCTCTCTTTCCTCCCCTCCATCCATGTCCTGCATTTTTCCTCTCCCCTCATCGATATCCAGCATTTCTCACTTCCCACCTCCCCGACATCCATGTTCATCTCACTGCCTCTCTCTTTCCTCCCCTCCATCCATGTCCAGTGTTTCTCCTCTCTCTTCTCCCCTCTATCCATAAGTACATAAGTAATGCCACACTGGGAAAAGACCAAGGGTCCATTGAGCCCAGCATCCTGTCCACAACAGCGGCCAATCCAGGCCAAGGATCTTACTTCCTCTCTCTTCCCTCCCCTCCATCCATGTCCAGAATTTTCCTTTCTCCCCTCCCCTCCATCCATATGTATCTCCTTCCTCTGTCTTCCCTTCCTTCCATCCATGTCCAGAATGTCTTCTTTCTCGCCTTCCCTCCATCCATGTCCAGCATTTCTTCTTTCTCCCCCTCCCCTCCATCCATGTGCATCTACTTCCTCTGTCTTCCTTTCCCTCCATCCCTGTCCAACATTTCTCCTCTCTTCCCTGCCCTCCCCTCCACCCATGTCCAGTGATTCTTCTCTCACCTCTGCCATGCCCTCCATCCATGTCCAGCATTTCTTTTCTCTCCCCTCCATCCATGTGCATCTCCTTCCTCTGTCTTCACTCCCTGCCATCCATGTCCAGCATTTCTCCTCTCTCCCTTCTCCTCCATCCATGTGCATCTCCTTCCTCTGTCTTTCCTCCCCTCCATCCATGTCCAGCATTTCTCCTGCCCTCTCCTCCATTCATCCATGTCCAACTACTCTCCTGTCTCCCCTGCTCTCCCCTCCATTCATCCATGTCCAGCAACTCTCCATTCTCCCCTGTCCTCCCCTCCCTCCATTCATCCATGTCCAGCAACTCTCCATTCTCCCCTGCCCTCCCCTCCATCCATCCATGTCCAGCAATTCTCCTTTCTCCTCTGCCCTCCCATCCATGTCCAACAATTTGTCCTCTCTCCCCTGCCCTCTGCTCCTATCCATGCCCAGTGATTCTTCTTTGCCCCCAATCTTCTCCTCCCATCCATGTCTAGCGATTCGCTCCAGCCCCCAAGTTACTATTATTATTATTTATTGCATTTGTATCCCACATTTTCCCACCTATTTGCGTGCTCAGTGTGGCTTACAATACATTGTAAATGATGGAAATACGATTTGTTACAACTCAGTTATGGATTACATTGTGAGAAGTTATGCGAAGACAAAGTCAAAGTATCGTTAGGGAGTAGGACAAAGGAAAAGAACAATGGAACAGTGGAAAGAGACAACGGGAAACTGATAGGGTAATGGAACATTAGCAAGAGAACATTCGGTATAACATTTTTCTGTGAGTAAAGGTATAAATGTGATAAAATTACGGGGGATGAGAATTCAGAAGAGAATGTATTAGTGTATTTCTGAACAGTGAGTGTGGATTTCATGTGTTTTGATCCTTACAGTAAATTTTATCAAAGAGATGAGTCTTCAATAGTTTGCGGAAGTTGGTTAGTTCGTGGATCGTTTTCAAGTTGTGTGGTAGTGTATTCCAGAATTGCGTGCTTATGTAAGAAAAGGTTGATGTGTGCAGCGCCTTGTATTTTATGCCTTTGCAATTAGGGAAGTGGAGGTTAAGGAAAGTTCGAGATGATCTTTTAGCGTTTCTGGGAGGTAGGTCTATTAAATCAGACATGTAGGCTGGGGCTTCACCGTGAATAATTTTGTGGACTAATGTGCATACTTTAAAAGTAATGCGTTCCTTAAGTGGGAGCCAGTGTAGCTTCTCTCGTAAGGGTTTTGCACTTTCATATTTTGGTTTTCCGAAGATGAGTCTGGCTGCTGTGTTCTGGGCTGTTTGAAATTTCCTCAGTATTTGCTCTTTACAACCTGCGTATAGTGAATTGCAGTAGTCCAGATGGCTGAGTACAAGGGATTGCACTAGGTTGCGAAAGACGGATCTTGAAAAGAATGGTCTTATTCTTTTCAGTTTCCACATGCAGTAGAACATCTTTTTGGTTGTGTTGTTTGCATGGGTTTCGAGTGTTAGATGGCGATCAATAGTGACTCCAAGGATTTTTAAAGTTTCTGAGATTGGAAGGTTTAGTTTTGGTGTGTTTAAAGCGGTAAATTCATTCGTGTTGTATTGGGAGGTAAGTATTAGGCATTGAGTTTTTTCTGCGTTTAGTTTCAATCGAAATGCATCTGCCCAGGTGTTCATGATGTGTAGACTTTGGTTAATTTTATTGGATATTTCTTTGATGTCTTGTTTGAAAGGGATGTATATTGTTACATCGTCGGCGTATATATATGGGTTAAGGTTATGATTTGATAGTTTTGCCAATGGGATCATCATTATGTTGAAAATGGTTGGTGAGAGGGGTGATCCTTGCGGTACTCCACATTCAGGTATCCATGAAGCGGACGTAGTTGAATTTGATGTGACTTGATATGAACGCAGGGTTAGGAACCCCTTGAACCAGTTTAGGACATTTCCTCCGATGCCGAAATATTCAAGTATGTGCAAAAGAATTCCGTGGTCAACCATATTAAAGGCACTTGACATGTCAAATTGTAGAAGGAGTATATTGTTGCCGGTTGCGATCATTTGTTTGAATTTAGTCATTAGGGTAATTGATACTGTTAATTCAGTTCCAACCCCAGCCCCCCACCTGCCCGCCCTCTTCTCCTGCAACAGCCCCCTTTTTATTCCTGCCGCCCTACATTTAAATCTGTTTTACCTCAAAGTCAAAGCAGCAGCGGAGACAGCAGGCTCACCTTGAGCCTTCCCTTCCCTCACAGTGTCCCACCTTTGCGGAAACAGGAAATTGCATCAGAGGAAGGCGGGACACAGAGAGAAGGGAAGGCTCAAGGCGATCCTGCTTATTTCACTGTTACCACCACTGCCGCTTTGACTTTGAGGTAAAATAAAACGCAGGGTGGCAGGAACAAAAGGAGGGCTGTTGAGGAGCTGAGGACAGGCAGGTGAGGACCGAGGGCAGCAGCTGGGGCTGGAACTGTGAGCTGCCGGCAGCCATAAGCATGTCTTGTGGCACCCTCCACAGGTCCGGCGCCCCCCTGTCATGCTTACTGTGCTTACTGGGTTGCACCGGCTGCTGGAAGATGTTCTCGAAGCGACACAGCAGGCTTCAAGTAGACTTGGGGGAGCCATTGCTCATCCCTGAAAATGAGCTGCAAGAAACCGATCTACTTTTTGAGATCAACAGGCCATTTCAGATAGGGTGCTGGCTCAATGGACCTTAGCCTGACTTATGGCTTTTCTTATGTTGTGTAAATATGCTTGGGGGAGAGATAGAGGACAGTGATAGATGCTGTGGTGATTTGGCGTAAAGGGTATTGTCAAAGTAGCAGCTCTCAAAATGGTGGAGAACTAGAAAAGAAGATGACTAGGTAGACTGGATGGGCCAATTGGTCCTTATCTGCTGTTGTCTATGATGCTGCTATATGAGTATTAATTCTCTTGAGGAAAAATGCATTTATTATTAAAAATGGTTTCCTTTTATCTGCTCAGTGAACTCGTTAAACTCTTTTTTTTTTTTTTTTTTTTTTTTAAATAAGTTTTGCACTATTAGGTAGGCTTTCTGAAAAATTCCTGAGTCACATCAATATACAAATATGTAGAGAAATGCGGCATTTTTTCTCATACTGCAGGAAAGGTATTTGTATTAGGGCTTTTGTCTCTGTCCTATAGAAATGTCCCTCCAGTAAAGTGGATTGCTGATGAACTCCACAGAAAATGCTACTCTTTAGCTGCTGGCTAGATCTTTCATGTGCCCTACAGCCATAGCAGTAATGCCAACAGATCTAATTTTTGAGTAGCAGAACTGACAATTCTGATCTCAGATTGTTCTTACTGCGCTCAGAAGGAATTTTTGCTCAGTTTTTCTGACTGGACATTAGGACAGGAAAGAATTGTCCTTAAGGTATTAAGGAAACAAGAAAAAAGCAGCCGAAAGAACCAGCCAGTGGCTAAAAAGTTTATTAAAAGCAACTTTCATTAAAAAAAAAAAAAGTGCTTGTATGATCCTATCATTTGTTAATAAAAGCTCAACATGTTTCGGTGGCAAACTCCCTTCATCAGGGGCACGCTCACTCTTTTATCATAAGGACATATAACACTTACCCCTGGATTCTATAAAGTGCGCTTAGATTTAGGCGCTGAAATCAGTGCGGATTCTGTAACACCACGCGTAACTTAATTGGCTGAACAACTAGTATTTATTTATTGCATTTGTATCCCACATTTTCCCACCTATTTGCAGGCTCAATGTGGCTTACAGAGTTTGTTATGACATAGTCATTGCATAATATCAGATATACATAGTACTGAATAGAGATTAAGTAAGGGAAGAGAGTAGGAAGGTATTAGACAGGATAGTATGGAAGGTGGACTTTGATAATTGGAAGGATTGGTGAGGTAGTTTTGTGAGGTTATGGATTCTCTTT
This sequence comes from Microcaecilia unicolor, assembly GCF_901765095.1. Classification (NCBI taxonomy): domain Eukaryota; kingdom Metazoa; phylum Chordata; class Amphibia; order Gymnophiona; family Siphonopidae; genus Microcaecilia; species Microcaecilia unicolor. Next base: position 343,466,228 of record NC_044034.1, read on the forward strand.
GTAGGCTTTGTTGAAGAGATGTGTCTTCAAGGATATGCGGAAGTTGGTTGTTTCGTCAATGGCTTTCAGGGCTTTAGGTAATGCATTCCACAGCTGCGTGCTCATGTAAGAGAAGGTGGTGTCGTGTATCAGCTTGTATTTTAGTCCTTTACAGCTGGGGAAGTGCAGATTCAGAAATTTGCGGGATTATCTTATGGCGTTCCTGGGAGGCAAGTCCACGAGGTTTAGCGTTTAGATTGGGGCGTCTGCGTGAATGATTTTGTGTACAATCGTGCAGATCTTGAACGCAATGCGTTCCTTGAGTGGGAGCCAGTGAAGTTTCTCTCTTAGGGGTTTTGCACTTTCGTATTTGCTGATAACAGCAGTTAACAAGCAATAATGAGCACTGATTAGAATTTAGGCGCACAACTCGCTAAGCATATTCTATAACAATATGTGCCGAACTTCTAACACACAGAGGCAAAAAGGGGCGTGAATACGGGCAGGAAAATGGGTGTTTCATGGGTGTTCCAGCATTTAGGCACCTAGTTATGGTCCAGTGTGCCTAAATCTGCGCGCTGAGATTTACACCAGGTTTTCATTGTCATAAATGGATGCGTTCAGATATCGATGCTGAAATATCAGTTAAGCATATTCTATAATCGGCGTCTAAATCTGGGTGCCGATTATAGAATGTGCTTAGTCGGCACTGATTTTAGCACCGATTTTTTTTTTCCTTTGGCGCCAAAAATAGAATGTCCTTAGGGCATAAAGGTGGCTGACGTTGGACTCCCAAGTTTTTTTCAGCTGTTTTTAGAGTAACTCATACTAGTCTGGAGGAACTCAGTGTTAGCACCCTTTATACCCTAACCCCCCGGATTCTATGTAGCGCGCCTAGAAATCTGTGCAGAAATCGGTATAGATTTTGTAACAACGCATATAACTTAATTGGCTTAACAAGTTATTCAGCGTTGATAAGAGCTCTTAACAATCAATAATGAGCACTATTTGGTACTGATTTGAATTCACACACACAACTTGCTAAAGCATATTCTGTAACAAAGTGCGCTGAGCTTCTAATGCATGCAGACAAAAAGGAGTGCGGTTATGGGCGTTCTGAAATTCACACGCGCAGTTATAAAATATGGCCTAGTGAGCGTAAATCTGCACACGGGGATTTACGCCATGTTTTTGTTGGTATAAGTGGATGCGCATAGTTTTAGGAGCTGAGATATCAACTAAGCGTGTTCTATTTAGGCGCCGATTATAGAATACATTTAGTCAGCTTGATTTCAGCACCTTTTTTTAGGTGCCATATATAGAATCTCCTCCTAAGTGTTTTGTTTTAAGGAGTGTTATATGTTTTTATGATAAAAAAAAACTGAGTATGCCCCTGATGAAGGGAGCTTGCCACCAAAATATGTTGGGCTTTTATTAACACATGATAGGACCACACAAGCACTTTTTTTTTTTTTTACTGGAGGTTGTGTAATCCCTCATTATAATTGGGATTACTAAGTGGTGGTAGCCCCTCTCTAGAGTCACTGGGGGGCAGGAAATTGGTTAGTGATGGAACTATGAGAAGCCCAGCCCCAAGGAGGGTGTTTGTGGGAAAGTGTTTAGGGATGATCCTGGTTGTTGAATGACAGTAGGGGTGGAGTTTGTAGTTTATAAATAATGTTGTTGGGGAGTGCACAAGGTCTTTGATTGCCCGCCACCGGGACCCTTGAAAAGATGGGGAGTCCTAGATGGGTTCAAGAAGCTAAGGCTGACCAAAGGAGAGGTTTCTACTGTATAAAACAGTAACTGTGGAGGTGGAGTGCTCTAAGTGGGAAGCAGTAGATCCCAGCCTAGTAGCAGGAGCAGAACAAAGTGGACAGACAAGGGAGTCCAGGAAGAAGATCGCTTGTTGCATCAGTGCTGCAGGCATAGCCTTAGATTGTTCCTCCCAGAAGGGATGGGTAAAGGACAGGAATTGTAAATATGTATATACAGTAGGTCTTACCAAATGAGCTACAGGATTTGCACCATATCCCTGAGTTTAGCTCTGGATTTATTGTTACACGATATCAAGTTGGATTACAAATTAACTGTTCCATTTGAAAGTTTTGGATTGCCTGTTGCAGAAGTTCAGTAAAGTTCCTGTTGGTTGCATGAAGAACTGAACTGGAGTTTTTTCATTAAAAATATAAACCAGAGTAAAAGAGACTAGCTCAAACCCTACGGCCTTCCAGATTTTATCCAGTCCCAGCCTACACCCAGCTCAGTCCATGGAGTGATAAAATAAGGAGAAAAAAAATTGTTTTGTCTTGTGGCCTGGGTCGAGGGTGCCCGACCCTGAGAGCTAGTTGGTGCTTAAGATGCTGGTAGCGGAGCAATAGACCCGGATTACAGTTTCTGTTAATAAGCTTCAATTGACTTTTCAGCTACTAGCTGGTTCTTTTGGCTGTCTTTTTCTTTCTTGTTCCATGGATAGCTGCTGCTGCTTTGTTGTGCCTCTTTTCTTAAGATTCTATCCTGACCAGGCCGCTTTTCACTTGCAGGAGTCCCAGCAGATGCTTGGCAGGCTGATTCCAGAGAAGCAGTCACTGAATGATCAGTTAAAGCAGGTTCAGCAGAACAGTTTGCACAGTAAGTCTGGTACAAATGTTTCTCTGGCTGAGATGAGAATTTACCCATTAAAACAAGATTTGATTTTGTTTAATGCATTGAGATTCTGTGATGGCACTGAGATTAACACTCCAGAAAGTATGCACATCTTGATTTGTTCCAAACAGGGGATTCTCTTCTTACTCTGAAAAGAGCCTTAGAAACAAAAGATCTTTCCCGCCAGCAGCTTCGGGACCAACTGGATGAAGTAGAGAAAGAAACAAGATCTAAACTGCAGGAGATTGATGTTTTCAATAATCAGTTGAAGGTAATTAACCAGGTTGTTTTTGCTCCACCATCAGATGTCTGGTTATAAAGGGACAGCCCTCCAAAGAGCAGACTGAGAGTGAACTTATTCCAACAATATGAAGACTCTGTTTACTAAGATTTGCTTGTGTTTTTAATGCACGTTGTGTAGATGCCTATAGGAATATTATGGGCATCTACATGGTTAGCGTGCGCTAATGCTTAGTGCGAGCTAAAAATGCTAGCGCGGCTTAGTAAACAGGAGCCTTATTCTCCTAAATGGATGACTTTCCATAAATGTGAGACAGATGCTGGCAGTCTTGGCCACTAACTTACTAACGACCCATATGTGTGGACAAACTGACGCCCATTCTCTTACTTCTCATTTGATGAGGAGTAAGGAATCTGAGAATTTGTCGTTATGCCTGAATAAAGCCAACAGTATATTATTTATTTTATTTAGATTTTGCTCACACTTTTTCGGTAGTAGCTCAAGGTGAGTTACATTCAGGTGCTCTGAGTATTTCCCTATCCATGGAGGGCTCACAATCTAATTTTGTACCTGAGGCAATGGAGGGTTAAGTGACTTGCCCAAGATCACAAGGAGCAGCAGTGGGATTTGAACCTCCTGGCACCTCTGGATGTCAAGGCTGGTGCTGTAACCACTAGGCCACTCCTCCACTCCGTATATAAGATTACAGTAAAATTCTCAAACTAATTTGTTAAACATTCCTGATGTTTCTGTCTCTCCTCAGTAAAACTCCATCTGCCTTTTAAAATCCCTGCCTCACCTGCTGTTTGCAAACTATTGGAAAGAAGGTGTCACACGGGACATAACTGGCCATGTGATGTTCTGGAATAATTTCTCAGCCAGCTGCTGTGAGGAAATTGTCCCAGAATGCCACAGGACCTGCCACATCCAGTTGCCTTTCTTTTAGTGACTTTAATCAGACTACTAGCAAGAGCCAAGTTTTTTCTCCAAAGGTTTCCCTAGAAGCTCTTTGAAGTGTCTTTGTCTTTTATTAAGGTAACTGATCTATTTTGTTAGATCCTCCTAGTGATCTACGAAATAGATAAAATTCTATATTTGATATGAGTTTGACGGCTGTTTGGTGATATGATTTTTATATTTTTAAAATGCAATAATCCCTATAGACCAGGGGTTCTCAACCCACTCCTCAGGACACACCTAGCCAGTCAGGTTTCAGGATACCCATAATGATTATGCATGAGATAAATTTGCATGCACTGCTTCCATTGTATGCAGATCTGTCTCATGCATAATCATTGGGGGTATCCTGAAAACTTGATTAGCTAGGTGTGTCCCGAGGACTGGATTGAGAACCATTGCTATAAACAATTTACCTTTTGTATTTGGTCATTTAGTATTTTATTTCTGAGTTCACATTGCTCTGAAGTACTATAGGCTCATTTTCTGAGCCATTTTTAAGGGCATCCTGTCATGTCTAGAGAAAGGGGGAATCTTTTTAATCACATATATGAGATCTCATGGGAGACAATACTTCACATAAATCCCCCCAAAAAGCAGGAAATATGTTTTGAGGTCAAGAAATAGCAGTACCTGAAAATGACTTTATTCTCTGTAGTTCTATGAAATGTGGATTCATGGTCTTCCCTGACAGCTTGAATGGACACATTTTTTGTATCATCATGGTTTCTAGATGGCATTGAAAGCATGAAGATGTACACATTTGTTATGCTGCATCCTGTTTTTATTCTTCACTGGGTCTATTTTTAGTGTGTGTGTGTGTTTAATATACATTTTCCTCTACTATTTTGTGGTGGTTTTATGTCTGCATTAATTGTACATTTTACTTTTGTTGATTTTGGTATGTTTCTGCTTTGATGTTTGATATACTGCGCTTAAAAAAAAACCTAAATTCATTAAACATTCTGAGCACTCAGGCGTGCCATGATGGTGACACATGATCTCTCACCATATGAGGAATATTTTCATGGGCTTGCACCATGCGGTGGTGGCACTTAAGCAAGGTGTATATTTTAGAAATAGAATACTAGAAGACCAATACATCTTTCCTTTCAAAAGCCTCCAGTGACATCCAACATTTTTTATCTGCAAAGTAGATGCATGAATTCTAAACTACTGTGTGCCTGCACCTAAAAATGTTAGATCTTTCTCATCTCCTTCCCTTTAATTGCATTTTGAAGCTTCTTATAGCAGTTACTGTAACAATACTTTTGCTAACTGTTGGTGTTTTCCTGTTTTCTTCCATGTCACGTGATATTTCAAATTGTGTTGTGTCCAGATTTTTTTAATGTTGTCCACATAAAAAGCAATTTTATAAATTAGATGCCCACATTTATGTGCACATTACACATATAACACATACCCGCATAAATGCTTAGCAAAGCACCTAAGCACTTACCAGCGAATGCCTGCTTAACTTACATAGTGTGCATTTGCAGGGAGCACATACACATGGGCAGAGCATGGACAAAGTCATACATGTGCAACTTACAGAATACTGTAAGTTATGCAAGTCCATGCTGCATTTAGGTAGCTGCACTTCCAGCTCTAGGGTTTGTGTATCTGCAGGTGCCTGTGGAATACATGCCTAAATGGAGAGCTATTGCCCGCATAGTAAGTGTATTTATATATGTGTGTGCGCATGTATATGTATATGTAGTGCTTAGCTAATGCATTCTCGAGACACTCCTTCCCAAAAAAAGTCTGCTTTTTGTTAGTTATTTACAAGATTAAGATCGTTGGACTGTATTTTGTTTATATCTTACCGACACATTAAATAATAAGCTTGTAGTTGGATTTTACTCATTAAACCAGGTGTCACTAAAAGTTGATATGGGAGATGTGAAGAAGAAGCAGGCAGAGCACATGTGTTTTTTTTCTGTGCTTTCGCTTTTGGAGGTTGTCGAGTGAAAGTATAAGTAAGCATAGTGTTATATATTGCTAAAGCAAATTAGCTCTCAAAAAAAATCTTATCTGAAAATTTGCAGAGAACCAGCAATTGACATGGATCTATGTTTTGATCTACTGTTATCAGGGAAGATGGTTACAGTCTTATGTGTCTGATTAGTTTCACAATCTCAATACCTGCATATTTTCAGTTAAGTTTGTTTGAGAGTAAATCTACTTCATCAATATGATGTTAGAAGATACAACTGTAATATAATGGACTGTTAAAGATCCTATTTATGGACTATCTTTTGAAGACTTTGTTGAAATGAGAGATATTTGTATAAAAGGGAGAAAAAAATATGTGAAGAACTCTGGACCTCTGAGGAAGTGAGGTTGAAAATTATCATGGAAGATTTAAACCACTGATAATCACTTTCTCATGGTCCTTTTAACATAAGTTTGTAATAGAAGTTTGTTGTTGATAATTGGGGTAATTGAGAGTGTTGTTTTTCTAAACCCCCTATGTTAAGCTATTTTGTTTTGGGTTTGTTTGTTTTTTTAGAATCACTTTGTTACCGTTTTGAATCAAAGCATATATCAGAGACATAATACAATTAACCCATTTTCCGATGTAGCGGGCAGGCAGGGGCTTCATGTAATAGTGATTGCTTCAGCATAGATGCAGTGGTCGTTATGAGGTGGGCTTGCCATCCTTGCAAATATTTAATGCTATTATCAGACTTTTTATTTCTCTGATCTCAGCCAAAAGCATAACAAAAAAACCACAAGATGTGTTCTTGGCAGTACTATGAGCAAAGAAAACAGAATATGAAACACAGGTTGTACTGCTTCCTAAGCTGATGTCATTGCCTGTTGATGGCAGCTAATTGTCTGATATCAGCTGAAGAAAAGATTATGATGTTTGTATTCTCTTTTCAGTGTACGGGAAATCAGACCCAAAACAGAAGAATTACCACACATCTAACTTGGAAAGTTTCATATTGTTAAGTGACACTTCAGAGCCACTTCAGTTTTTTGTGTCCCGAGAGAGAATCTCAGTGATGTGCTGGCTTTTATGTTCCATGTCAGAAGTCCTAGCTGTGTTTTCCTGTCAAGTCTGCGTGTACTGACTGGATATTTTGTATATATATCTTTATATATCTTTAAAACTGAGCGTTTCTTTCTTCCAGTCAGTGGCTATGGAAGATGCAATGCTGCAGTGTCTGGCAGTGCTTCTGGGTTGCACCAACCACTTAGACTACTTTCTACAGGTCTCCACACCCTAAGTGGGCAATATTCGGTATCCTAGTCTGTCTTAAGTGATGAACCATCTCCAGTTACACGCTTCCATCTGCCATACACAAATAAGTGTTCAATGTTTAACATAAGTTACAACTAAAAAAACAGGTGCCAGGACTTCTCTGTATAAAGCTAAGAATCATTGCATTTTGGGACTCCAATGAGATTATCATTTAGTTTTCCCCTTTACCAAGGTGAGCATGATGCATGTATGGTGCACACCTTGTACTGTAGGTTAAACAAAGTACATTACTGGATAGTGAACAGTGGAATAATTATTTTTCCAGAAGCATAAAACAGGAGAAATATCTCTGTGCATCTAGCTCAGTATTTTTCTTTAGTACATAAGTCTAACTTTGGTATCAGTGGAACTACTGGGGTATGGGTGGCTGCAAGCAAATGGTCCCCTTGTAATAACAATGGACCCCACAGCAAGTTCAAGGCAAATGTAATCTTCACTAGCTTCAAAATACCCATCTCAAGTTAACAGATCTGTGACACAATAGGCAAGTTCCCTTCACTTCCCTATGGCAGGAATTCATAGGTAGGCATGAAGCATAAGCCATAGGCAGGTGCACTGAACAAAAATCCAAAGATTCAGGACAGAAAACCAGCTGGAATCTAAATTCAGACCCAGAACACAAGAGCATAGAGACATGAAGCAGGGATCACAGCCAGCTGGAAACTCAGTAGATGGATAAGGAATAAGATATCACAGATCATCACAGACAATGACCTTGAGCTGGTCCAGCCCTGAAGCAGGGCTCATAAACTGGTCCCTAGGCTGGTTTGGGCCTAGCCAGGGCCAATCAGAGAAGACCAAGGAGGTTTGATAACAGGAGATGGCATGAGCCTTTCTGGCTTATTATGTGGACTAAAGCCAGTTGGCGGAGCTTGTTGCCCTATCAGTTTCATTGTTTTGGGTGTACCAAGATGGTGGCAGCTGCATTGAGGAGAATTAAAACCTCCTTGGGTGGAGTAGGTGGAGACTGGCTTGTTACATTGTGCCGTCTCACAGAGACTGGAAGAGAAACAAGAGAGCACACTCCACCCACAAAGAAACATAAAGGACGGGAACACAACTCCTGCTACAGACAAGGAGGCTTATGCCAGCACAGCATTGATCAGGCCAAGCTTCCTGCTGGCCCTGACAGGTGTTGACCATAGAATCTTGTGTTTAGCAGCATTTTCCAAAATTCTGAACTGAAACTCCTATAAAATATTGTAACACTGGCTGTAGATGATTTCAGTCTTATCTTATGTTTTCTTTTACTTTGCTTGCTTCAGTTCTGGTTTCTTCATGAAACCTCAAGGTCTGTATACTGTTCCTTTTGGAATTCCCCACAGGTGGTTGTCACTATTTGAACACCCTACTAGGTGTAGAGATTTCTTGACTCAGCCACAGCAAGACCCTCCTGTAACAAGTATTTATTTTAAAGATATAAAGCAGGAAAAGCTTGGGTCTTCGGTGAATGCATGGTTAGGATGTGAAATAGCAGGCTCTTCTTGAAATCAGCCCTTGATGTCCTGGTTAAAGCCAGAAAGAGGTGACACTAGTATCACTCCTTTCTAACAAGGGCTGAGTTATGTGTACTGTACTCACAGGCTCATTTTCGAAAGAGAAGGAAACCCATCTTTCGACACAAATCAGAAGATGGGCGTCCTTCTCACAGGGTCGCCCAAATCGGCATAATCGAAAGCCGACTTTGGGTGTCCCCAACTGCTGTCCGTCGCGGGGATGACCAAAGTTCACGGGGGGGGGGGGGGATGTCAGAGGCTTAGCGAAGGCAGGACTTGGGCGTGCCTAACACATGGGCATCCTCGACCCATAATGGTAAAAAAAAAAAAGGGCGTCCCTGACGAGCACTTGGACGACTTTACCTGGTCCTGTTTTTCTTACAACCAAGCCACAAAAGGTGCCCGAACTGACCAGATGACCACCGGAGAGAATCGGGGATGACCTCCCCTTACTCCCCCAGTGGTCACTAACTCCCTCCAACCCTCAAAAAACATCTTTAAAAATATTTTGTGCCAGCCTCAAATGTCATACTCAGGTCCATGACAGCAGTATGCAGGTCCCTGGAGCAGTTTTAGTGGCTGCTGTGCACTTCAGGCAGGTGGACCCAGGCCCATCCCCCCCTCCACCTGTTACACTTGTGGTGGTAGATGTGAGCCCTTCAAAACCCACTGTACCCACATCTAGGTGCCCCCCTTCACCCATAAGGGCTATGGTAGTGGTGTACAGTTGTGGGTTTTGGGGAGTTTTGTGGGGCTCAGCACACAAGGTAAGGGAGCTATGTACCTGGGAGCAATTTATGAAGTCCACTGCAGTGCCCCCTAGTGTGCCCGGTTGGTGTCCTGGCATGTCAGGGGGACCAGTGCACTACAAATGCTGGCTCCTCCCATGACCAAAGGACTTGCATTTGGTCGTTTCTGAGATGGGCGTCCTTGGTTTCCATTATCACCAAAAATCAGAAACGACCAAGTCTAGGGACGACCATCTCTAAGGACGACCTAAATGTCAAGATTTTCGACCGTATTATCGAAACGAAAGATGGACGTCTGGAATTCGTTGCCAGAGAATGTGGTAAAGGCAGTTAGCGTGGTTTTTAAAAGGACAGCTTCCTAAAGGAAAAGTCCATAGACCATTATTAAATGGACTTGGGGGAAAATCCACTATTTCTGGGATAAGCAGTATAAAATGTTTTGTACTTTTTTGGGATCTTGCCAGGTATTTGTGACCTGGATTGGGCACTGTTGGAAACAGGATGCTGGGCTTGATGGACCTTTGGTCTTTCCCAGTATGGCAATACTTAAGTACTTGTATATGTCCATCTTGTTTTGATAATACGGGTTTCCCTGCCCCTCCACCAGGACGTTTTGTGAGGACGTCCTCAGCAAAACTTGGGTGTCCCTTTCGATTATGCCCCTCAATGTGACCTGACATCACTGATTAGATGATACAACCTAAATAATGATCCGTAGTTGTCGAAAGCCAAGTTGAATGAACTTCAGAGTTCTGTAAATTTATTGACATTCATGTTCTACTAGATATATTAAAACCAGCTGATTTCAGGGAAGCGTTTTTCAGATGTCTGCTTTTTCCAGTAGTTCCTCAGCATGGAAGATTTGTCTTCATCTAAATTTGCTAATCATAGTTTTTCACTACGATTGTCATTTCCTTTTTTAAAAAAATTAATTTTCTTCTTTTTGTATGCCAGGTAGTTATAGGCTTTTAAAAAATGTATTTCAGTCTTCTTTCTATTACATCTTTGGCATCAGAGCAGGCCAACAACTTCATGGACGTCTGCTATCAAACTTGAGATGCATCTTAAATTAACATGAAGATGAACATTATTTATTTATTAGGATTTATTTACCGCCTTTTTTGAAGGAATTCACTCAAGGTGGTGTATAGCATGAATAAGTCAAACATAAGCAATAGATAATTACAGCAGTAAAAATATTCAAACAGTACAAAGCATGACATAGTATGCTACATTATAATGCCAACACAATTCACAATAAAACATTTTATAGCATAGGGTATAAGCAAAGATGGAACATATAGATAGATAAGATAGAGTAACAGGAGTAAGAAAATAAGGGACTAGTTAAAGAGAGTTGCGAATGAAGTCAGAAAGGTGCTTGAACATTATCTTGGTAGGGTAGGAGAGGATAAATGTGTCCTGCTATAATATGTGCAACCAGTGTCATTTACTTCTTCCGTTAAAGGCCTGGTTGAAGAGCCAAGCTTTCACGTGCTTCCTGAAGTAGAGATAGTCTTGTGTTAAGTGAAGCCTTTCGGGGAGTGCATTCCAGAGCCTGAGGGCTACTCCGGAGAAGGCTTGCCTGCAGTTATCACATCATGTGATGTCCTTTGGAGAAGGTGTGGTTAGGGAAACTCCTTCGGAGGACCTTAGTGACTTTGAAAGTGTGTAGAGGGAGATCCTGTTCTTCAGTTACTCTGGACCATTTCCTTTTAGGGCCTTGAAGGTCATACAGAGAATTTTAAATTTGGCTCTGTAATGTATTGGTAGCCAGTGAAGTTTATGCAAAAATGGTGTGATGTAGTCACATCGCGTACAACCTTCTATTTTTCTTGCAGCATTCTGAATCAATTGGAGCTGGTGCAAACTCTTTGTAGTCAGACCATTGTACAGTGCATTACAGTAATCCAGTCTTCTGGCATGCACAACTGAGACAAGGCTTGCCTTCTCAATGTAAAGAGACAGGCAGCGTAGTTGTTGCAAGTGATAGAAGCTGCTCTTGAAGGTTGCTTAGATTTGGGGGATCAGAGTAAGTGTTGAATCAAGTTGTATTCCAAGGTTCCTGACTTGTGATTTGAGGGGGAGTACATATTTCCCAAAAGAGATTTTGATGTCAGGTATGTCCCCACTTGTGTTAGGGACCTATAGAAGCTCCGTTTTACTTGGGTTCAGGCAAAGTTTGTTGTTAGCCCAATCTTGAATTGATGTTAGACTGGTAGTGAGTAAGTCAGAGCTGTGGGTAAGTCAGGTTCATTGGGTTTGACTAGCTGCACATCACACGGATGTAGAACCAAGTAAGTCAGAGGTTAAGATAATATGTAGTACTCCTAGCATAGCAGTTAGATCCATTCCTTTCGTTCTGTGTGCCATTTGTAGATATTACCCTGAATGAAGATCACATGGCAAACAAAGTAAAATTTAGTTTGGAACTGCCCTAAAAGCCTGGGTAAATGGACTCTGGGTTCATGAAACAGTCTGGTGGTGGTCACATTTTTTTGAATATTGTAATCTAAGGTTAGAGCAAGAAATAAGGCATCGTCCCACTTCCAAAAGTTATTTACTTCAAAGAGCTTGAAGCATGTAGAAACATAGAAATATGACGGCAGATAAAGGCCAAATGGCCCATCCAGTCTGCCCATCCTCTGTAACCCTTAACTCCTTTTTCTAAGAGATCCCACATGCTTGTTCCTTGCTTTCTTAAACTCTGACACAGTCCTCGTCTCCACAACCTCCACCAGGAGGCTATTCCATGCTTCTACCACCCTTTCCATAAATGAATATTTTCTTAAATTCCTCCTAAGCCTTTTTCCTCTTAACTTTATTGTATGCCCCTTCATTCCAGAGTTTTCCTTCATTTGAAAAAGGCTCTCTTTCTGTACATTAATGCCCCTGAGATATTTAAATGTTTCTATCATATCTACTCTTTCTGTCCTCTCTTCCATTGTATTCATTTTGAGGTTCATAAGCCTGTCCTTATTTGTTTTATGTCCAAGACCGCTTACCAGTTTTGTAGCCACCCTTTAGACCACTCTCCATCCTGTTTATATCTTTCCATAAGTGCAATCTCCAGAATTGCATACAGTACTCTAAATGGGACCTCAGCAGAGACCTACACAAGGACACCATCGCCTGTTTCTTCCTGCTGGTCATTCCTCTCCTTATGCACCCAAGCATCCTTCTGGCTTTGACCATTGCTTTTTCTACCTGTTTGGTCACTTTAAGTTAATCAGCCACAATCACCCCAAGTCCCTTCCTTTGTACACAGAAGCACTTCGCCCCTTATACTGTACTGTTCCCTTGGATTCTTGTGACCCAAGTGCATGACCCTGCATTTTTTAGCATTAAATCTTAGTTGCCAAATATCAGACCATTCCTCAAGCTTCGCTGTGTCCTTCCTCATGTCATGCACACCCTCCAGGATGGCCACCCTGTTGTAGAGTTTGGTTTCATCCACAAAGAGACAAACCTTACAAGATGGCCCTTCCGCAATATCACTCACAAAGATGTTAAAAAGAGTCAGACAAGGAGTTAGTTTGCAACAATGCTGAGATGTTGGTGGAGGTCTCTTTGGTGTAGCACTTAGCACTATTAGTAGCTGGTTTGGAATGTTCATTGGTGATAGTTTTTAATGCTGAGAAGCAGCTGTGTATTTCTCTGCAGTTGAGCTTCAGCCATCCAGAATATTCCCTGGAAACCTTTGAGTTGACCCCCCCCCCCCTCCGAGATTGATGTTAATACGCAGGTGTCTTTGTTTGGAGGGGCGGGATTACACATCTGTTTCCTACTCCATTAACTACACTCCTTTTCACACCCATTCATACCCTCACAGTTGCATACATGTACATATATAATTCCTCCCTCCTCCTTTCCTGCTTCAGTGATTAACCCAGCTTTCTCCCTTTCTCCTGGGCCTGACCCCAGCATTCTTCCCCCTCATAGGAGCCAGTGCTGTGGGTGCTTGAGCACCCCCAATATTGAGCAAGCTCCTGTAATTTCTGTTGTGTTTAGCATCCCCAATTATTTGAAATGTTGGTTCCTGAGCAAACAACATCAAATACACAAAGATATAATCAGTATGTGAGAGAGTGCTATGGACCCTGGAACAATGTGAATAGTCTCAGTCCTGAGGGTTCAATAAATACCATGTGCCAATAATTCCAAAGCATGACAAAAATTATTTGACTGTATTGGTAGTAGAGCAATATTCTGACTGGAGTTGATCTATCCAAGGAAAGAATTATAAAGCTGATTTAAAATCTCCCATTAAAATGGCATGTTGTTTACCCAGTTGAATACCTAAGCATATTAAAGTATTAAGGAACCATCAATCCAATACGTTTGGACCATATAGATTGACTAAAAGCAGTTGCCTCATTATATGTATCTGTACTATTACATATTGGCCTGTTGGGTCTGTGTTCACTTCATGAATTCTGTATTGCAGTGGCTTGCTCAAAAGCATAGCTACTCCCCCCCTTATATTCTCTTGATTCAAGCACCACCTCCCCAATCCATTCACATTGCAATTTTTTATGTTCTATAACATTCAGACGTATCTCCTGCACGTATATTATAGAAGCCTGGTGCCTATGACGTGCCTTCTGAATCTATGATCTTTATTTGAAAAAGTGATTGCTGAAATATTCCTTGACATAATACTCAAATTAGTTGTACCCTGCATTCCACAGCAATTTCACGTGCTAAGAATAGTATGGACATAGTATGCCAGGACCCAGGTGCTCAGCCATCCCCTGGGTCCCTCCCACCACCCTTTGTCTATCAGGCTGCTGCTTCCCTCGGGAAACACACGAAATAAACCCCTGCTTCCCTTCCTTCCCCTCTCTAATTCTCAATCCTCCTTCCACCCTCCCACTGTCCCCTCCCAACTCCACTTGTTACTCAACAATTCCTGCTCACTTGGACAGTCAGTTTGCTGATTTCAACTTGCCTGATGTGGATTGAAAGTTGGAACATCCCATAGGCAGAATTCAAAAGAAGTAGAGAGATCATGAATGCCTGTTAAAGTGTTTTGCTCAAACAAATGTTGACAGAACCCACAAGGGAAGGGTCTACGCTGGATCTGGTGCTCACAAATGGAAGAAGTGTTTCCAGTGTCCAGGTGGGTGCCCACCTAGGTAATAGTGATCATCACATAATATGGTTTGATATAAGAGCAAAAGCGGAGTGCAGATGCACAAAACTCAAAGTACTGGGTTTCTCAGACATACTGATTTTGGTAAAATGGGAGAATACTTGAAGAAGGAGCTGATGGCATGGTAGGCATAGGAGAAATGGAAGCACAGTCCAAGCTGAAAACCGCTATAAATATGGCAACAGATCTTTATACAAGGAAAGTAAACAAAAGCAAGAGAAACAGGAATCCTATATTGTTCTCCAAACAAGTGGCCAAAAAAAGGGGGCAAAAGATGCTTTGTTCAAGAAATACAGAATGCAACAAGAGGATCATGGAAAAGATTACCAGATTAAACTCAAAGAAGCGAAGAGGGGAAACACAGCTAGTGAAAGCGCAGGTGGAAGAAAGAATGGCTAAAGACATAAGGAGAGGTGACAACTTTTTTCAGATATATTTGGGAAAGGAGAAAAAGGAATGGAATTTGTAATACTGGAAAAGATGCTGAGAATAGCTATGTGGAAAGTGATGAGGATAAAGTGAACATGCTAAACAAATACTTCTCTTCGGTGTTCATGAAAGAAAATCCTGAAGAAGAACCACAGTTGGCTGCCAAGGGTATATCTGGGAATGGAGTGGATATTCAACCGTTCATGGAAGAAAGCGTTTATAGACAGCTTGGAAATCTGAAAGTGGACAAAGCTATGGGGCCAGATGGGATACATTCCAGGATACTGAGGGAGCTTGGAGAAGTCCTGCTGGACCTCTTAAGGATTTATTTAATAGATCTTGAGAGACGGGAGAGGTTCTGGAAGATGGGAGGTGAACTGATGTGGTCTCTCTTCACAAAAGTGGAGATGGGGAAGAAGTGGGAAGCTACAGGCTGGTAAGCGTCATGTTGGTGGTAGGAAAAATAGTGGAGTCGCTGCTAAAGGAAGAGATGGTTAATTTTTCTAGAAGCTAACGGGTTACAGGATCCAAGGCAACATGAATTTACCAAAGGAAAATCCTGCCAAATAAATCTGATTGACTTCTTTGACTGGGTGACCAAAGAACTGGATAAAGGACATGTGCTAGATATAATCTACTTGGATTTCAGCAAAGCCTTTGATATGGTCCCTCACAGAAGATTCATGAATATGCTGAGAGGGCTGAATTTAGGACCCAAAGTGGTGAACTGGATTGGAAACTGGTTGACTGACAGGCGACAGAGGGTGGTGGTAAATGGAATCCACTTGGAGGAAAGGAATGTGAGTAGTGGAGTGACTTTCTGACCTGAACGTGTATATCCTGGAGGAAAGGAGAAACAGGGTTGATATAATACAGACTTTCAAATATTTGAAAGGTATTAATCTGCAAACAAACCTTTTCCGTAGACGGGAAAGTGGTAGAACTAGAGGACATGAATTGAGGTTGCAGGGGGGCTGACTCAGGAATAATATCAGAAAGTATTTTTTTCACCAAGAGAGTGGTAGATAACTGGAATGCCCTCCCACGGGAGGTGGTGGAGATGAAAACGGTAACAGAATTTTAAAAATGCATGGGATAAACACAAAAGAATTCTGACCAGAAGGAATGGATCCAAAGAAGCATAGCGGAGATTAGCTGGCAACACCAGTAATTGGAAAGCAAAGCCAGTACGGGCAAACTTCTATGGTCTGTTCCCTGATTGTGACTGGACAGGTTCAGCTTCAAAAGATGGAGAACAAAGCCCATTGCTTAGCAGACGCTACGGTCTGTGCCCTGATTGTGGCTGAATAGATTTGCATAGGCTGGAGTGGAGCTTTTCAGGGGTTTCAACGACAACTTCAGAAGTTTTAGAACAAGGACAGTGCTGGCCTACGGTCTATGCTCTGAAAATGGCAAGGACAATTTAAACGTTTTTCTCACAAAAATGTCCAAATTGGTATTTTCAAAAACAATTTTTAGATGTTTTTCTATGATGTCCATCAAAAGTGCCTCCATATCACAAGGGGGCTTGTTAAGAGGAGGATCTGGACGTTCCTAACACTTATGATGTTTTTCTGCCATAATGGAACAAAACAAAACATCCAGGGCTATAAGTTGGATGTTTTGGTCTAGACCTGTTTTATTAATAAATAAGCCACAAAAAACATATTAACATAGTAAGTGACGGCAGATAAAGACATGAATGGTCCATCCAGTCATATTCAATTTCAATTCAAGATTAAATCAACAAAGAACGTGATATTGTATACCTAATCATAGTCTTTCTTTGGTGTTTCTGGGACATAGGTCGTAGAAGTCCGCCCTGGCTCTGTCCTTACGTTCAACTATTGGAGTTGCCGTCAAAGCCCACTCCAGCCTATCCAAATCCATTTTGTCATTTGTGGGACACAGACTGTAAAAGTCTGCCCAACACTGTCCTCACGTTCCAAATTACTGGAGTTTCTGTTGAAGCTGTCTCCAGCCCATCCTACAACCTGACTTCTATATGCGGGACTCAGACTGTACAAGCCAGCCCAGCACCGGCCTTAGTTGATAAATCCAGAGTTGCTATCTAAGCAGCACTTGACATGCAAACACACATGTGACCCTTTAAGTTTTGTTTTTTATCCCATTCATTTTCTAATTAGAGATCCTCTGTGTTCATCCTATGCCTTTTTGAATTCTGCTACAGTAAAGTGCCCTAAATGACTAGATGACAAATGCAAGAATAAAGGAATGATACCCCTTTACTCCTTCAGTGGCCACTGACCACCTTCTACCCCTGCAAAGATATAAATGAAACATTACACATCAGCCTCTATGACAGCTTCAGATGTTACGGCAAGTCCTATTAAACAGCAAGCAGGTTCCTGGAATAGCCTATTGGTCAATGCAGTGCACTGTAGAGAAGGTGACTGGGGCCCATAATCCACTCTTAACTATTACACTTGTAGTGGAAAGTGTCAGCCCCCCTCCAATAAAAAACAACAACCCAAAACCTACTGTACCCACGTATAGGTGACACCTTCAGCCATAAGGGCTATTGTAGTGGTGTATGTTTGGGTACAGTAGGTTTTTCATGGGTTTTGAAGCACTCACCATACAATATAAGAGGATAATGGTGAGATGTGTACCTAGGACCTTTTATGTGAATTCCACTGCAGTGCCCCCCTAGGGTGCCCCACTGCTCTTCTGGGATGCCTGTGTGGCCAGTCTACTATGAAAGCTGGCTCCTCCTGTGTCCCAAGGGCTTGATTATGTGCATTTTTCATTTGGACATTTTCTTTTTTTTGTGTGAAAATGGTCTGAAAAGATGTACTAAGCCCAACAACGTCTAGGAAATGGTCATTTTCAAAGAAAAAATAAATTTTTCTGGTTTGAAAAAGGTAATTTTCACTACTTGATTGTTGGACATTTTCAGCAAAACGTCCAAAGTCTGATTTAGACATCAAATTGAAAATGCCCCGCCATATCATGTGTTAGTATGTAATAGAGGCTTCTCTAACACTCATTCAAATCTACACCCCTGCATTCATTCCTCGCCACTCATTTGCCCTTCGCAGGATTAAACTGTATTTCACAACCATGTCCCAAAATTTACATATTTCGTATAGAATGTATGCAGATGATGTACAATTCTTTGTCCCTATTTAAAAAAAACAGGATAATGAACTAGCATTGCAGTTGAATAATGTTTTTGATTAAATTATTGATTGGGGGGGGACAATGTAAGATGTATTTAAATGTTGCAAACACAGAAATAGTGTATGTGGGTAGAACTCTTGATTCATCTTTGCCAACAACATTTGAATATCAGGGAGAGAAAATTATTGTGAAGCCTTTTGTCCACAGTCTGGGTTATCTTCCTGGATAGTAATCTGACAGTGCAAAAACATGTGGATCATATGATCTCTACATCTTTTTCAACATATGATTTTCAAACGATTGTGCAGAGCTTGATATTGACAAAAATGGATTTTTGTAATTATTTCTGGGTGTATCATTTCCCAGGCTCCAAGCCCTGCAAGTCATCCAAAATGCAGCTGCGCAATTGATTACTGGAGTTTCAAAGTTTGAACATATTACTCCAATATTGAAAACATTACACTGGCTTCCTGTAATGTACAGAGTTCAATTTAAGATTCCTGTATTGATTTATCAATGTAAATAAGGGATTGTTCCAACTTATTTTCAAAATGTTTTGCAATTATATAAACCAAAACAGGTATTAAGATCTGAGACATCTTATCACCTTTGCTACTCTCGCCTAGGTCATATCATTATATAGAGACAAAAATGCAAGCTTTTTCTATTGCTGCTCCATTTTTATGGAATGCTTTGCCTGCATGCTTGAGATTATGTGATAATATTCAACAATTTATGTTCAAACATTTTTTATTGAAAATAATGTATAATTGATACATAATGGTAAACTAAGACACAGTTTGTTATGAACATCAATACCTAGCTCCCCAAAATTTCCTTGTAAACCCCTCCCCAACTCTCCCATTCGGCACCCCCACCCCCTTCCCCATTTCCCTTATGTTACAAACAACTATGCAAGATACGTATAAACCAGTATGCCCCAACCAAAAGTTGCCACCATATTTGTTAACAACAGATGTAGAATAGAAGTCTACCAAAGCAAACAATCTCCCAATCCCCTTCCCAGCCTCCCACTCCTACCTACGAAGATTCTTAGCCATGGAATGGCCTTGCACAAACCCAACTTGGGATTCATGTATGATGGAGGGTAAGACACAACTCAGACAATTGGCTAGTATTTTCGCGAAAAGCTTCACCTCATGATTTAAGAGCGATATTGGCCAGTATGATGCAGGAAGAGTAGGATCGCACCCTGGCTTAGGCAACACTATAATTTCAGTGGCCTAGTGGTTAGGGTGGTGGACTTTGGTCCTGGGGAACTGAGTTTGATTCCCACTTCAGGCACAGGCAGCTCCTTGTGACTCTGGGCAAGTCACTTAACCCTCCATTGCCCCATGTAAGCCGCATTCAGCCTGCCATGAGTGGGAAAGCGCGGGGTACAAATATAACAACAAGAATAAAAATGGTCTGGTAAGACTTCAGCATCCATCCAAGCACTGAACAAATTACTCAAAGATGTTACAATGGCTTCTCCCAAAAGTTTATAAAACTTGGCACAGAGACCATCAGGGCCTGGAGCCCTGCCCAATGGACTTCATCAGGATGGATAGGCACATGTAGAAAGTCTCTATCTGACATAGAGAGACTAGGAAGGTTTTTCCCCTCCAAATAGAGTTGGCTGGGCAATCCATCAGTTTCAGGTGGAGTATATAGAGATCGATAAAACGTTTGAAATATGTCACAGATGGCACTATCTGTATGAGCCAGTTTACCTGAGGAATCCCTAAGAGTTGCGATGACCTGCAATCTCTGCTTCTGAGCAATCATTCTAGAAAGCAACCTGCCACACTTATTGCCTTGTTTGTACAACTGGTATCTTTAATAGGTCTGGGACTTAACAGTATATTCATGTATTAGCATATTTAGGATCATCTGCACAGTCAATAATTCCTGCTTGAGGGATGTGCGCTGGTGAATACCCACTCGCTGACGCACCCCCAGAAGTCATCTTTCCAAGCGAAGAATTTCCCTATCCCTAACCCACTTAAGATGACTGGAGTAACTAATGATATCTCCCCTCAAGACTGCTTTGGCAGCTTCCCAAAAGAGAACTGCGTCTGGTTCAGCAGCCACATTAAACTGTTTATACTCATTCCAGCAAGACAACAATCTCCCCTGAAAGCACACATCATGATATAAATGACTTGGAAAGGCCCAAGCCCTAGGTGATCTCCCCCACCCACAGGGTTCCCAATCCAACCAAACGGCAGCATGATCAGAGACTGCATAGGGGGCCAATCCTAGCATTCTTAATTTCAGTAAAAAGAGTGCGAGAGGTTAATAAGTAATCAATCCTGGATTGCGTGGAATCTTTATCCAACGGATGCAGCACTTGCCACACATCCAGGAGATTCAATAAGGAGCAAAAATTAGGCAAACCATTTGCAGACCAGGACCTGAAACTTGGGGAGAGATGTGATTTGTCTAGCTCCGGATCCACGGGTAAGGATTCCCAGAAGTCGCTGATAAAGTCATATCTACTTGATTAGGGGCATAGATACTGCCAAAAAGCACTGGTTGATGTGCCAATGTGACTGTACAGAAAACATAGAGGGGCATAATCGAACGCGAACGCCCATCTCCATGGGCGTCTATCTCCGAGAACGGGTACGTGAAGGGGCATGACAAACCGTATTTTCGAAAAAAAATGGGCGTCCATCTTTTTTCCGATAATACGGTTTGTGCCAGCCAAATGCATTGGATTTGTGCGGATTTGAGCTGGGCGGTTTCGTTTTTCAGCGATAATGGAAAACGAAGGCGCCCAGCTCAAAAACAAACAACTCCAAGGCATTGGGTCGTGGGAGGGGCCAGGATTCGTAGTGCACTGGTCCCCCTCACATGCCAGGACACCAACCGGGCACCCTAGGGGGCACTTTTACAAATCAACAAAAAACAGTAAAAGAGCTCCCAGGTGCATAGCACCCTTCCCTTGTGTGCTGAGCCCCCAAATCCCCCCAAAACCCACTGCCCACAAGTCTACACCATTACCATAGCCCTAAGGGGTGAAGGGGGCACCTACATGTGGGTACATTGGGTTTTTGGGGCTCAGCATTAAGCAGCACAAGTGTAACAGGTGGGGGGGGGGGGGATGTGCCTGGGTCCGCCTGCCTGAAGTCCACTGCACCCACTAACAACTGCTCCAGGGACCTGGATACTGCTGTGATGGAGCTGGGTATGACATTTGAGGCTGGCATACAGGCTGGGAAACAAAGTTTTTAAAGTTGTTTTGTTTTGGTGGGAGGGGGTTAGTGACCACTGGGGGAGTCAGGGGAGGTCATCCCCGATTCCCTCCGGTGGTCGTCTGGTCATTTAGGGCACTTTTTGGGACTTGTTCGTGAAATGGAAGGGTCCAAAAAGTGCCCTAAATTCTCGCTAAAAACGGCTATTTTTTGTTCCATTATTGGCGAAAGCCGCCCATTTCTGTTCGGCCGATAACCACACCCCAGTCCTGCCTTCACCACGCCTCTGACACGCCCCCGTCAACTTTGGCTGTTTCCGCGACGGAGTGCAGTTGAAGACGCCCAAAATCAGCTTTCGATTATACCAATTTGGGCGCCCACGGGAGAAAGACGCCCATCTCCCGATTTGGGTCGAAATATGGGCGTCTTTCTCTTTCGAAAATAAGCTGGATAGCGACCTCCCATATCTTTGATAACATCTTTTATTTGTGCAGCCAAACCTTCTCTAAACAAGATGGCCACCTCACCCATCCTACCCACAGCAGGCATTGCCACACAGTCCCCCACCCACCATCTCACTAATTTGGCATGCTCCAAATCGGATAGGTGCATTTCCTGAAGGAAGACAACATCAGCTCTGAGGCGTTGTAATTGTTATAAAACCTTAGAGTGCTTAAGTACATAAGTATTGCCATACTGGGACAGACTGAAGGTCCATCAGTCCCAGCATCCTATTTCCAACAGTGGCCAATCCAGGTCACAAGTACCTGGCAAGATCCCAAAAAAGTACAATTACATTTTATGCTGCTTATCCTAGAAATAAGCTGTGGATTTTCCCCAAGTCCATTTTAGTAATGGTCTGTGGACTTTTCCTTTAGAAAGCCATCCAAACCTTTTTTAAACCCCACTAGGCTAACTGCTTTTACTACATTCTCTGGCAGTGAGTTCCAGAGTTTAATTACATGTTGAATGAAGAAACATTTCTCCGATTTGTTTTAAATTTACTACTTTGTAGCATCCTAGTATTTTTGGAAAGAGTAAACAAGCAATTCTTGTGTACCCATTCCACTCCACTCATTATTTTATAGACCTCTATCATATCTCCCCTCAGCCATCTTTTCTCCAAACTGAAGAGCCCTAGCCGCTTTAGCCTTTCCTCATAGGGAAGTCGTCCCAACCCCTTTATCATTTTCGTCGCCCTTCTCTGTACCTTTTCTAATTCCACTATATCTTTTTTTAAGATGCGGTGACCAGAATTGAACACAGTATTCGAGGTGAGGTTGCAGGGCCTATTTTAGATGTGAAAACTTGCTCACCTACCCAAGAGTAGAGATGATACAACTGACTTGGATGAGAAGCAATATTGTTTTGAAAGTTAGACTTGTACAGTTGATAGTTGGGACATAATTTTAGCACATGATGTGACCAAAGAATTATAATGACAGGGAACAGCTGGATTCTATGGGTAAACTGAAATGGGAAGAGTAAAGATGAAATGTTTAAGTGTAAAATGAGTTAATCCTCTCAGATGGGGGTTATTTGCAGGTTTAGACTTTTTTGTCCAAGAAGATCATGAAGACTTGTTGTAGATGAAGCGACTTCTGTCAGACCTAAACCTAAAACCATTTGTGTTAGTAGATAACTGTTGGAGCTACATCAGTGTGTTTATAATCTCCATTTCTGTTCAGGTTGAGCACGATCAGAAGCAAGAGCACGTTATTTTGACTATGTTCAAATGAACTGTGGCAGTGATATAACTTGCAGCTTGCAAATTTGGTACCTTTACCTGTCCTAGAGACTTTTCTCTAGCACAGATCTAGAGAACATTACCTTTGTTTTGGATGTTTGAAATAATACATTTTCTTAACACCTGACAGTCAAATCACAGCCATTTTTCACTGTAGTAGCCTATGGCTTAGGTTTGTTTTTTTAATGACATTTTCAAATACTGTAGTTTACTGTGAAATTTCACTCTTATTGTACTATGCGGGATAGGTAGTGCAACTTCAAATTTGTTGCAGTGCAGTATTTTACATTACCACGTCAGGACATGTACAGAAAATAAATACAAATCTTAGCTAGTAGCTTTTTTCTTCTTCACAAGAGTATTGTAAATATCTGGCCTTATGGATGGAATCATTAGACTGTTGATCTGTTGGTTAACGATGGTGTGAGAAGGGGATAAGACCTCATTTGTTTTACGAAATGGAGTCGTTCTGATGTTAGACACACAACCTACTTGAGCCTCTCATTTTTCCTTTGTAACTTCTAAAAGGATAGAGATGTTCTAAATACAGAGCCTCTCTCACTAAAATTGATGTAATCTGAAATTACATTTGATACCTGTTTTACATTTAAGAGACTTTGTGTGAGAAGTTCCTGACATACTATTAGTATGATTAAAACTCAGCTTCATGTCTGTACTTTATTTTTCGTTGCCTGCTTAAATCGCCTCATGTTCACCTGTGTCTTAACACAGCTCAAATTTAATTTGCTTGTAAGGTACACACCTCCTTCCTTTCTAGTATGATCCTAGTGGAAGATTGTTATAAACTAAAAGGTTGTCCGACGTCTTGTTTTCCAGCTAGCTACCATATGAAAGCCGGAGATTAATCAATGCAGAGAAATATTTGAGCACTGAATTGTAGATTCTTAAATTCTTCTGTCCTAAGCGATGTGATGTGGACTAAACTATGAAAATTTTAGAGCAAAAGAAAAACTTCTTGAATAATGAGTTTGACCTGTGCTATACCAAAGTGCTATTTGGCCTACAAGGGATAGGAATTAGTTCCTGTACTTTGCCTTCTGGTTTATGTCTCTTGCTGGAATCCTGACTTTCTGATATGCCTTTGTGTAACATAATTCCACTAACATCTATGTCCCTCCTTTACTTTCCCTTTTCTCAGCAGTTGTCTTGCTTTAGCAATCTGTCTGGATATTGACTACTTTTAGTTTTGTTGTTCCTGTGAATGAGAAAGATACAAGAATGCTGGAAGATAGAAAACACTAGTTATATCCTGTCTACAACAACACTGCATTAATTGACACACCCACACTGCCGGCCTGTCAGACTGATAGAGGCACCCAACGTTAGTAACTTTCATGTGATGAATAGGTGGGAACAGAAATTGAAATGTGACTGGAGTAGGGGGAGTAGTTCATTTGTAGTTAGAGGCTAGAGCCATTAAAAATAGAAAGCATCTAAAGTTCCAGCAGGTGCTATAATATACAGTAGGTCAGTGGTTCTGATCTCCGCTCTTGGGGCATACCCTGCCAGTCTGGTTTTCAGGATGTCCACAATGCATATTCATGAGATAAATTTGCATACACTACCTTCATTATATACAAATTATTTCATGCATTTTCATTGATGATAGTCTGAAAACGCAACGGGTTGGTGTTAGGTGATCATGTTTATAATCTCAGAAGGGGGGGTGCCTAGAAGCCTGAAGGTTAACGGAGGGGGTGGATGATGAATGAGATGGTGAAAGGCTGAAGGTTCACCTTTGGCACATAATACCTTTGCAAGGACCCCGAATAGGGATTGCGACATTATCTCTTACTGCATCACAATCAAGACATTATCATACTTCTAGGCAAATAAGAAGCAAAAAAAATCCTGGCTGAACGGCAAACTTATATTACAAGAATGAAGGACTTTAGGAAAATCAAACTCAAGATAATGTTTGCTAAACCTCAGGATTGGAACTGCTCAAAGGACTCCTCTTAAAAACAAACACTTTCTAAACAAGGCCTCAAAGCTCCCTGGACACACAGTAAAATACTGCACAATCATAACCCCCAAATAGGAGTCCTGTTATTTATTCTCATCAGCCTTTCTACTTAACCAGGAAAAAGAAAACAGTGAAAAAACTCCAACTTTGGAGAAAAATAGACTGTTCCCAAAAAGCCTGGTCAAAATATAGGCAAATTACCATTGAACAATTATAATACCCAATGTAAAAATTCAAAAAGCAAAAATAAAAAAAAACAGTACCCAAATCACAATTCAAAACCACAAGAACAATTAGCTTCATAGAAGGAGTGGATCATACACGTCCAAGATGGTTGAATTGGCTTTAGGTAAGCGCCCCAGACCCCACCCAGTCCCTACAGAATTTTTGGCATTATTAAATAATCATTTCATCTCCAGTTGTGAAGGGTAGCTATGGGGATTTAATTCGTGCCTTCTATTGCTAATATTTTTATGACAGATTTTGAACAACACTGGGTTTATCGTTCAAAGAAGTTTTTTGCCGCAACTTGTTGTCTCCTGTATATTGGCAGTATTTTGTTGTTTGGACTGGGACAGAGGAGGAGGTTTGTGAGTTTGTGGAGGAGCTTGATACTTGTTATCCCACAATTAAATTTGATTGTCAATCTCATGCTACCAAATTACATTTTTAGATGTACAAATTCAATATGAATAAGGAGTATTCCTTACAAATGTTTATACCAAACCCACAGATAGAAATACTGTATTTCAATTTAAGAGTATGTATCCTTGTCATTTTAAAAATAGTTTACCTTTTTGCACAATTCATATCATCAGATTTGCGATTCCACCCAGCAATTTTAAGCAGTTGGCTTCAGAATTAATGAATAACCCTCTCTGTTTACTAAGCCATGCTGCAGTGCTGACAGCCTATTCAAAATGAATGGGCTGTGTTGGCATTAGCGCATGGCAGTCACTAGCGCAGCTTAGTAACAGGGGATAAGTTTATTCAACAAGGATACCCTAAACTAGAAAATCACACAGGTACAGGGACCCATGGTAACTGTGGGGATGGGGCAGAGCCTGTGGGGAAAGGGTGGAGACAGAGCCTGAGGGGACGGGGCCGGGACGGGGACAGATCCTGTGGGGATGGGGGCAAACTTTGTCCCCGTGTCATTTTCTACTTTGAAGCCTGTTAATGAACTGGACTATGATTTATGTTTGATGCAGACGACAGTATTTTGATTTTTTTTGGAAAAACAAGCAAACATGCTGGCCATAACTAGCAAACATTTGCATGGGGGATCCTGTACATTTCTGCTAGCAGCACATCTACGAATACATCTTCTATTGGAGGAAGTCAAGAGAGCTAGACCGAATCCTGAGATTGTTGATGACTTATTTTTCATACAAGGATTAAAAAATCATAGCAGTGATTCATAGGGCATACAGAATGGGTTGTATTTTGTACCCATGGACGTTTTAACAGGGTGGATTAGGATTCCTTGGGGTAGTAGTTGGGGTTGAAAGGGTAGAGGGTGGTGGTGGTGGGTTATTATAGTTGCTTATTGTTATTAGTGTTTTCTGTTTGTGATTTATAAATAACAGATGCACAGAATATTGTTACATTTGTACCCCGTACTTTCCCACTCATGGCAGGCTCAATGCAGCTTACATACTTTAATACAAAGATTTAAATATAAAATCATAAGTGTTCAAGGCTTCTGCAGATGAGGGCAGAGCCCACAGGGGTGGAGCGAGGACAGAGTCAGAACATGCAGGGATGGGGTGGAGATTGAGACAGAACCTGTGGGGATGGAGATAAACTTTGTTCCAATGTCATTCTCTACCCTAAACATATTGTGAAAAAAGCGTTTAAATGAGCAAGAGTGTTGCTGATGATCATATGATCTCCTGTGTGCTGAAGTATTCTGCTTTATCTCCAAAAATTGCTTCTTGCATTAGACATCATTTGAGGGTAATGCAAGTTCATTCTAGTTTTGTGGACACTCACTGTATTTATTTATTTAGATTTTGCTCACACCTTTTTCAGTAGTAGCGCAAGGTGAGTTACATTCAGGTACTCTGGATATTTATGGTAGCTTATGCTTGTAATTATAATTTAGCTGATGAACTATGTAGATCAGATGTCTGGACAACATATCAGGTACAAAAGGAGGTCATAGAAAATGTGGGAAATGCTCCATCTGTAGTATAACTGAAGAAGGTTAATTTTAGATCAGAAATTCTACTACCTACGAGTCTTAAGGTGTAATCTATGCAATCCAATGCCCTTGTGGCCTTCTTTATATTAGTCAGACTTCAAAAGCTTTTAAAATTCGAATTATTGAACACCGGCTCTGTGTTGCCTCTAATAAAATCGAAGCCCCTCTTGTACAACACTGTTTGCAATTCCAACATAAATTTCAAGAACTAGGGTGTTGGGTTAATCCGCAAACGAACTTTTTCCGGAGGTGCGAAGGCGGTAGAACGAGAGGACATGAAATTAGATTGAAGGGGGGCAGTCTCAAGAAAAATGTCAGGAAGTATTTTTTCACGGAGAGAGTAGTGGATGCTTGGAATGCCCTCCCGCGGGAGGTGGTGGAAATGAAAACGGTAACAGAATTCAAACACGCGTGGGATAAACATAAAGGAATCCTATTCAGAGAATGGATCCTAAGGAGCTTATCCGAGATTGGGTGGCAGAGCCAGCCGGTGGTGGGAGGCGAGGATAGTGCTGGGCAGACTTATACGGTCTATGCCAGAGCCAGTGGTGGGAGGCGGGGCTGGTGGTTGGGAGGCGGGGATAGTGCTGGACAGACTTATACGGTCTGTGCCCTGAAGAGGACAGGTACAAACCAAAGTAGGGTATACACAAAAAGTAGCACATATGAGTTTGTCTTGTTGGGCAGACTGGATGGACCATGCAGGTCTTTTTCTGCCGTCATTTACTATGTTACTATATTTATCAGATACATCAGAACGAAAGAGGTGAGGATGTGAAAAAGTGGTTGAGACAGCGTGAACAATGTTGGATCTTTCAGTTAAGAACTATAGTACCAAATGGTTTAAATGTAGCAGTGGATTGGCAAGCTTTTTACTGACTTCTGTCTCTTTAAATCTGCGAAGGAGCATGGTTGGATAGTAATCTAAACATTCTAAATGCGGTCGCCATTTTGAGTGGTGGTATGTGTGTGCAGTTCCACCTGCTGAAGCAGCGCCTAGCGAAACAAGTGTCCCTTGTCGGGGTTCTTTATAGCTGGCGATGAACCTTTGAAGAAAGAAAGAAGGAGATGTGGACAGTCGGTACCATGAGAAGTGCCTTAGATTTGAGAGTGCTATGGTGGAAATGAAGAGAAAGAATGGGCCTAGCATGTGCAGGAACCACTCCTTTTATGAAGCTAAGTGTTCTTGTGATTTTCGAGTTTGAATAGCCGCCAGTGTTTTGTGATTTTGGAACTGTTTTTTGGATTTTTGCGTTTTGAATTTTTACATCAGCTATTGGAATTGTTCATTGGAAATTTGCCTATATTTTGACCAGGCTTTTTGGGAACAGTCTATTTTTCTCCAAGTTGGAGGTTTTTTTTCACTGTTCTTTTTTTTCTGGTTTAGTAGAAAGGCTGACTAGAATAAATAATGGGACTCCGATTTGAGGGCTATGAATTGCAGTACTCTACTGTGTGCCCAGGGAGCTTTGAGGCCTTGTTTATATTGTGTTCGGTTTTAAGAGGCTTCCTTTGAGCAGTACCAGTCCTAAGGTTTAGCAAATATTTTTTAGTTTTTATTTACGTTTATTGCCCATAGTTTATCACTACTAATAGGACATTAGGAAAGACCATGTTTATACTTAGTTTCAATGATAAAGAAACTGAATCCACGGACTGATTAAATTAACCTTAAAAGAAGCTTCAACAATTTGAAGGAGATCACCTCCAACTGGTCATATTACACGATCAGTATCTCCTTACCCTGTGTAGGAGTAGGAGAGTCACTAATTTAACTATAAAGCTAGGCTAGGCCTCTTGTTATATGCATGAAGACAGTTATGATGTCCAGTGAAAAGCAAGATTATTCTATTTATGTAGTCAGATGAAATCCATAACTGACTCAGCTTGTCCTATATGACTTGTTAACCCTGTCCACAGCAATTCATGGAAAGGAACCTTTCATGCTAAACCTTTACAGAACCTTTACAAACCTCGTATTTCAGAGCCTTGAGCAGAATTTTCTCTCTTGCAAAATCACAAAAAAGGCAGTTTCTATCAAAAGAATCTTTCTCAGAATATTTGAGCCATCTATGCAGTCCTTTAAATGTTACCCCAAGTGTTCCAGGTGCCAAAATGCATTTTGTTATCTAATAGTTTGATAATTGTCATCAGTGTTAGTGTTGTCCCCACCACATTAGGACAGTGTCACCAAAACCTTTCATCACAGTGCTGTCTGCCATTTCCCATATGTGATCAAGAGGCACTTTTTTCTTGCTTGCTTATAGGAACTGAGAGAGTTACACAATAAACAGCAACTTCAGAAGCAGAAGGACATAGAAGATGACCAGGTGAAGCAGAAAGAACAAGAGCGGAAGACGGTGGAACTTGGGAAACCAAAAGAAGGCCAAAGGTAGGATGGTGCTGTTGTCTTCTCTTCAGTTTTATTACTGGACAGATGCAGTCCATTACATTCATATTAATAGAATCAAGAGTTACCATTATTAGTTTTGCTAAACATCATGTGCACCAAACTGCTTGTGTTTAATTTTCTTAGTTTGTTGTAATGTCCATTTGTCACAGCAGCACCGTAGCCACCTGATGTGTGTTTTTGGTTTCCTCCTGAAGTTGATGATGATGATTTTATTTTTTTTTTTTGTTACATTTGTACCCCGCACTCTCCCACTCATGGCAGGCTCAATGCGGCTTACATGGGGCAATGGAGGGTTAAGTGACTTGCCCAGAGTCCCAAGGAGCTGCCTGTGCCTGAAGTGGGAATCGAACTCAGTTCCCCAGGACCAAAGTCCACCACCCTAACCACTAGGCCACTCCTCCACTCTCAATGATGTCTTCTCTACTTCCTTTCTTTTCACATGAAAAGGTGACACAAGGATAGGGTTCTCTGATGGTTCCAGGTCACATGGAGCAATACGATCCACTCTTCCGTTTTTTCTCCATGCTCCTGTGCAGCTGTAGTTCTGGCGCAAAACCAGGACTGCTCATCTTGTACCCATTGGCCTAGAGACAACTACAGGAACCATTTTGAAAGCTTTCTTAAAAACTAGTTACATTTGTTTACTAACTTACATTAACATGTTAGTGCCCATTAATGTGAGTTAACATGTGTTATTTAATTCAAGCCCTGTTATTCTCAATGGGGCCTATTTACTAACTAAGGGGCTCTTTTACTAAGCAGCGGTAAGCCCACCGCGGGCTTACCGCATGGCAATCCAGAACTACCGCCGGCCCAACGCAGCCCTAGGGAAAATAGGTCCCTATTTTTTTACTGCAGCAGTTAACGCTGCCCAGTTACTGTCTGGTTAGCACGGTTGTACTTACTGCCACCTCAATGGGTGGCAGTAAGTGCTCCCCCCCCCACCGCATGGCCACACAGTAAGGTCAGTCTTACCGCATGGTCATTTATTTTTTCGGCCTTTTTACCCTCTGCAGTAAAAATGGATGCCACTTCTAGCGCAGGGCCCCTTTTACCGCAACTTAGTAAAAGGGCCCCTAAGAGCATAATTCATATTAAAGTGGTTTATTGTGCATTAACACATATTAAAATGTTTATGCAGGTTAGTAAATGAGATTTATATTTTGTAAGTTTCCGGTCAAGAATTTAAGTACAGTCCACCAGTATGGATATCTGTACTTCATATTCAATATAGCACGTTACATAAGTAATCACAAAGCTGTGCAAAGGCAGTGCTCAATCATGTAAAGTTATTTGTTTCCAGCTCAATACTGTCCAGGAAAAATGATCACAGTGCATCAAGATAGCTTTTCTCCCTGCCATAGCTGCATTCGTGAGCTACTGAAAAAGTCCTCAAGGCCCCTTTCTTCATTTCTTTCAAAGGAAGAAAAACCCAATTGTCAAGAATGCTTTTCATGATATTTTCTATCATTTTTGTTTACACTTGGAACATTAAGAAAGTGTGAAAGCTAAAGTTCAGACAACTGCAGATCACGATATGTCAAGAAAAGGGAGAAAAATAATAAAACTACTCCAAAATAAGATTGCTCAGGGTGTTAAGGTTTTCACTGATTAGATTTCAGGGATTAAAGAAAAAAGGCTAGGAGAGGAGCAGTAGAAAGAGAAAAGAGGGTTATTCATTCTCATTTGACATATGTGAACATTTTAACAGAAATAAATATTCATTATTTCCAAAATGCTGTTAGTGTAGTAGATGCTGCATCAGAAGGATCTTCCATGGTTCATGGTTCCTGTCTCAAAGAATTTTCAATGTAAGAACTCAATTCTTCAAGGGGATAAACCTTAGGGGATATTTGAACATCTGCCAAGCGGGTAAGATAACTGGTTATTTTCACACAGATATTCACTTTCTTGGCTAGGCATGTAGCTGAATGTCCAGCTAAAGACCTGCCATTTGTATGACTGGGTTGCCTGGTTAAATTAGTACTGAACATTACACTAACATACTAAATTTGAAAGCCTACCTCAGGAACATCTGTAACCCTTTGTATCGAGTGACTGTTTCCATCTTCAATAAAGGGATTATCAATATACTGCTGTCTATTAGTGACTGCCTGCGCACCAAAACAAGGCTTAAGCCAAGTCACAGAAAATAGGCAAGTATTTTATAAAAGGCACAGAAAATGCTGGACCTTTTATTAAATATATATTCACCATAGCCTTCTTCCAAAGGTCCATGATTCAATAACTCCCGACAGGGATTCTCTGTTTCATGATACCACCGCTGCCTTTTCCATGGTAAACTAGACTTTACACGCAGAAAAGCCTTTATAAAATTATCCCTGTAAAACATTTTTGTTCAGAAATAGGCTCATGTAAACTGTACGGCAATAGAAGTTATAGAACCACAGATGGAACCACGAGGTGGAGCCACAATTCAGAGGAAGCAGATTTATTCAGTGACCAGACATGGCCCGTGTTTTGACAAATGCATCCGAGCACAATGTCATGACACAGGTAGCTTAAGTTTCTGTTCTCGTTACTTCATTTGTTGCCATCGAGTGAAGACCTGAAGAAGAAGACATTGTGCTGTGATTTTATTTGACTCCTGATGCAGTCATTTCAACACGGACCGTGTTGGGTCATTGAATACATTTGCTTTTTCTGAATTGTGGCTCTGCCTTGTGATTCCATCTGTGGCTCTATACACTTCTATTGCCTCACAATTCATTGTATTGCTGATTCCCTCTGATCTGCTGTACACCTGATACGCACATAAAGGTCTGCATAAGCAGTCTCTACAAATGTAACTTTAACCAGGCTGACCCCCCCCCCCCCCCTCTCCCCAGGTGTAGGTTGAGGTGTGCAATACTTTTTAAAATATGGTCAAATGCATGAAAATGTGTGCTAAAGAACAGGCGTAAACATAAGCGCATAAATTCTATGGAGTCATTTTCAAAGCAAATGTATGCCCATGCTTTTGTTTTGAAGGTTTGTTGAAGCTCAGGTATATAATCACTTCCTTGGTTTGCTACATGATGGGAGGAATGCTCAAAATTGTCTGAAATCTAGCAGTTTATTTCTTGGGTTTTAAATTTCCTAAAATGAATGTTACAAGAAAAATGCAAAGCTGCTATATTTATCACACAAACTTTGTGGAATATTGCTTGACTGATGTCGCTGAATCTCAGTCATCTGGGGAAATAACCCACAGAGTGAGGTAGGTAACAGGGACTTGCCTTCCAAAGAGTTAATGTATTCTTAATGGATCCCCAGGATGATTGATTTGGATTGAATTTGGTTATCACTGATACTGTTCATATAAAACAGTGAATAAAATGCCTTTGTAGATCACTGACACTGTTAAAGCAGTAATCCTTTGACTGTTTTGTTTAGGCAGGAAAGGGAAGCTCAGGAAAAGGCAGGTGTAGATCCCACGAATCAGCCAGAGCAGCGGAGTGAGGCCTTAGACACAGAGAAAAGTCTGCAGAAATCCTCAAGTTTATCACAGTTGAAAAGCCTGTTCAGTATCTCAAAGTTGTTTAGGTATAAGTATTTTTACAAACATAACAAATATTTACTGATAGAGTGTGAAAACCAGTGGTGTAAACAACACCCAAGCAGTCTCTGCAGTACTGGGTTACCCAGTCAACCCAGCACTGCAGGAGCAGAGGCGGAGTGTGGCAAAATTGCAGTTACTATTAACAGTGCTTTTGCAATGCTTTCCAACATCATTTTGTTATTTAATTAAATTATGTGGTCCTCCCATCCACCCCTTATCTCCCCAGCAGCCAGAAGAGGGCTTAAATGCATCATCTCCTCCTGCCTGAGCCATCACCTGATTCTTGTCATGAGAATTGATTCCAGCAGTAGGAAGTAAATACACTTCAGCTATTCTCTGGCTGCTGTTTTGAGAATCAATTAATTTGATTCAGGAAATAAAAGAAAGGAGGTTGGGTGACAACACTGCTAAAGATAAGTACAGGGTTTTTTTTTTCTGTACTCACCTCCTAGTAATCTTAAAGCTTTGGTAAAGAGGGAAAGTACCCCCCCTCAAATGTGGGGACCTTCAGTGAAATTCTCTTTGGAGCCCCCAATTTGAACTTATGCCACTGGTGAAAGCAGCAAAGTGGATGATTGCAGAGATAACTTTTAACATCATATAGCTGTTCTAGAGAAACATCTTGCTAGAGATTTTTGATTTATCTTTCACTTCAGATTTTGAGATTTGTGTTGCCTTCCTGTTCATTCTGCCTTTATGTTCACTCATTGGCTTTAGTTTCCAAAATGCCATTTTCTGTGTAAACCTCATGAACTATTGGCCAACCTATGGAAGCAACTGTGGCATCCTTCAACTGATTCTTCAGCTTAAGTGGCACCTCAGAGTGGCAGCCATATATTACGACGTAGTGCACAATATATAGCAAAATGTGATGAGTTTCATATTTGGGCAACACAAATCTTACAGAACGTTCATTATGAATAAGTTAAGTTATGATTTAAGGGATATACATCTAACTGATTATTGCTTTTTAGTGAAAATGCTGTTATGTTCACAGTTTTCTCAGCAATACTGTGTAGTCAGGTTCGAACTAACCTTCCCCCCTAGTCTCCAACAGATACGCATAAAAACATCCTTAAGCCCCTTTGTTTCTTTTCTGTTGTTGCTATGTATTTTAGTTCCAGCATGGTTTGTATTGTTACTCAGAGAGTGATGGCTCTTTACAACTATCCTAATAGTGCACCAGCACTTTATATGCTTTCACCCCTTTGGATTACTTCATCTTCTATAGTGATTGTTTAAAAAATATTTTGTCATATTAGAAATTCCAACTTTTATTGATTTTTGGTTAGCTGTAAAAAGTGACAGCTATCTCAAACCTGAATTACTGTAGTATCTTTTTCAAAAGTAAAATATCTACCTTCATAATTTGGGAATAGCAGGAGTTCTTGTCACCTCCATATTTTAGGGCAGCATGCAAGTAAAAAAGCTATAACTAGCTGGCTGCTGAATGGGGCTTCCATTGCTCTTGCTTTGAAGCAGTCACCCCCATGAAAGCATGGGGCTTTCAGAATGAAAGAGTTGTGCATACCTTTCCTTACGTTACCTCCCTGCGCCCTGTCTTCAGCCTGTTTTGAGGCAGGTTAAAAGTACATATGCTTTACACAGTGTAAATGGGGTTTTCCCTCAGATAGCCCTTTGAAAATTACCTTCCCAAGCCTAGTTGTTAGATTTTCTGTTTACAGTGCTATGAAAGAGTGACACTGAGACAAGAGCTGGCTCTTTGACTACCTGTAGGAGAAATTGCTCCAAAATACTAAAGGAGATAATTAATAAGTTCATGCTATTCTGGCTATGACCACTTTCTTTATCTACATCAAGAGAAATTTTCTTTTCTGAAGGGAGGTAGCTTGTCTTTGTTAGTATAGGAGCATAGGGGTCAAATATTCAGAATGGTTTAACTGGGTAGGAGAGCCTCCTGCTCAGCTGCTGCCTGTGCCTGCCTATCTTCTGATATTCAGCGGCATTTAACTGGACAGTGCCACTGAATATCATTGCTAACTGCCCCTGCACCATCCAGTTAGTGCAGGGGCAGGCTATGGACAGAGCCAGTACTTAACTGGTTAATGGCGATATTCAGACTTATAACCAGTTAAGTAAGCAGCTAAAGTTAGGACAGCAAAAAGGCTGTTGTAACTTTATCTGCCAAGCTAACCACATTCTTGTGTGAATATCAGCCAGTGTGGTACTAACTTACGGCTGGCCACTGTGATCGGATATTCAGCGCTGGAGTCCGGATATGGCTCAGCATTGAATATCTGGGCTTAGTTCTGCCTGCCAGTGGCTTTAAAACCAATATCTTTTTGGTATATGTTGTTAACAGTAATTTTTTTAATTTGCATTTTACACTACTCAAAAAATTGTGAGCATCACTTTTCATACCAAGTAGTTCAAAGTTAACAGATTAAGAGTAAAATCTCTAAGATTCTATTATATATTTTGCAAAAAACTAACTAAAATTTTCTTTTATCAGTTTTATTATTTTTTTTAGTCCTTGGTGCATCTTCAGTACTTGGTTGGGCCTCATTGAGCTTTGATGACTACATGAAGGTGGACTGGCATTAATAAGGCCAGTCTCTCTAACAGTTCATTGGTGCAGTATACTTTTATTCATGTGAACGTTCATTATGAATAAGTTAAGTTATGATTTAAGGGATATACATGTAACTGATTATTGCTTTTTAGTGAAAATGCTATTATGTTCACAGTTTTCTCAGCAATACTGTATAGTTGGGTTTGAACTAACCTTTCCCCCTAGTCTCCAACAGATACATATAAAATTTCTCAAATGGCTTCAGCTGTAGTCTCAATAGTATGTATATGTTTTCATGTTTGGATTGGTAGACGTAACTCAGAACAGGACAAACAATGGCAGGATCGTGTGCAGCAAGAAGAACAGCGGCAAAAAAAACTTCAGGAGGATGAAAAGCAGAGAAGGGAAGATGTAACTAAGAAGAAAGAGAACGAGGAACTTAACAAACAGGACATGCACGACAAGCTGAAGAGAGTCTTCCAGCAGCCTCCAGAGCCAGCAAAGCAGGGAATGCATGTTCCTTGGCCAAGTACAGGTATGGGAAATTAGTAAGGGATGCATATTTGATTCATTAGCACACAAATTTGGTTAACGCACTTAGAGGTCCTTTTACAAAGGTGCGCAGGCATAAAAAAAAGTACATGCTAAATGTTAGAGACACCCATATATTTCTGTGGGTGTCTCTAGCATTTAGCGTGCACTAAAAACGCTAGGGCGCCTGTCACGAAATGCCTAGCCACCCACCTGGGGTTACCCCGCTGCCACTTAGAGGGTCTATCCTCAGCACAGCTCAGGTCCACCTGCACATTCTGTTTGTGCTCTACACTAGCACCCTCCTCCCACCAACTGGGTCCCAACCGCCTCTGGGCGAGTCTCCCGCTCTCAAATTATCCCCAGTGATTTCTAGGTTACTACTACTACTACTACTACTACTATTAAGCATTTCTATAGCGCTACAAAGCATACGCACTGGAGGCCACACTCCCAGTGGTCCCACAATTCCCAGAAAGCTCTCACCGACCCAACACACAAACCACCAGGATTCTTTATCAGTTCAGACAGGTAGAGGCAACAAACTAAATTGTTTATTGTCTTAAAAATTGAACAATGAACAAAAGATGTGCAATCAGCAAACAATAACAGGTAACTGAAATATGGATCAATTATAACACTAACTAAACATTTGTTTACTTTCTAGAAAGTACCTGGAGAGATCAGGACATACAGCTGCTCCCTAGTTATCAAATACAACTGTTTTACAGGGCTTCAACAAAGAGCTTTCTCTCTCTTCTCCCTGGCTGAAACTGGGGCAATAGCTAGAACAATCCAAATGAAATGAGCTCCTGGGCCAAACAGAGTCCAAAACAACAGGTTTCAAAAATAGCTGGTTACATCACTACAGGCATTTCCTTTATCTGTGTGCTAACTAAAAAGAAGGAAGTCATTCTTCTGTAACAGTTTTAAACATAATCATGCACCTTCTGGCTAAACTAGAGAAATACACTTCTAGAAATATTCAATACAATTTACAGGCTTAAAAACACACTGTTCTGTTACAGCGCCTTTGTGAAAGAGTATTATTTTATTTATTTTTATTTATTGCTTTTGTATCCCACATTATCCCACCTCTTTGCAGGCTCAATGTGGCTTACAATTCATCGTGGATATTAGAAATATTAAAAATTCAAATATGTGTTATCAAATTTTTATTTTCTTGGGAGCATAGTTACTAACATGTTCTACTGTTAACACATGTTATTTTACCACAGGTCCCTTTTGTTTTACATTTAGACCTACTTACTAATAACTGGGGTTGATAGTAAAATATTACATCCTAATGGTAGCCCACGTTAGTAACTATGTCCCTCGTTTGTTTTAAATATTTTTATTTATATAGTATATGTTTCTTAATCAGGAAATTTCAGACTACTTCAACCTAATACATTTAAGGCAAATAACAATTATAACAAGAAATTTTAAAACTTCTAATTGCATCTTAGTTTTTTATATACTGCCTGCAACCCTGAAAGTTATTAAAACAGTATGTGTTTAGGTGCAGTAGGTATTTTTCTGTCCCTTGAGGGCTCACAATCTGAATTTGTACCTGAGGTAGTGGGGGGGGGGGGGGGGGGGGGGGGAGGAGTGACTTTTCCACAACAACAAGGATCCTCAATCGGATTTGAATCAGGCTCCCCTGGTTCTCAGTCCAGCGCTCTAAACAATAGGCTACTAGTCAGCAAATTACTTAAATTCTGCCAATTTTGTATTCAAAGTTATTTTGAGCATATTATTCTTAGCAGTCATATTTATCATTTTCATTTGTTCTCACGACATGTCGAAGTACCTTTATTATGTGAAATTTGCAAAGAATATTTATCATTCTACTTAATTGTTACATGATCATTTATAGCTCTGTCATAGACCTATTTGTGAGCCAAGTTTTATTTCTGTACACCTGTTATTTTGAAACACAGTAAACTTTTAAAGTCTTTCCAGACCACGCCCCCTCGAAAACAATGCTTAACCATTTGTAATGACCCTCTGTAGCCTCCTCCTCACTGGGGCTTTTGTGTACCCTAATGATACATGGTGTAGTACACAGATAAAGTCAAAAAAGCTGTGGATCTCCTAAAACAGTGTCTTGAGGTATTGTTTATTTAAAAAATATCTCACATACTTAAATGAGCCACCTGATTGGGTGATAGCTGCTTCTAGAGAGATTTATAAGATCTCTAAACACTGCTGTTGGTAAGATTTTAAAATTGTTAAAAATATGCTCATTCCTCCTCTTGC
The DNA here is from genome assembly GCF_901765095.1 of Microcaecilia unicolor. NCBI lineage: Eukaryota > Metazoa > Chordata > Amphibia > Gymnophiona > Siphonopidae > Microcaecilia > Microcaecilia unicolor. The sequence continues at coordinate 343,504,736 of NC_044034.1, forward strand.
TTTGATATGATACATTTTCTTTTCATTACTGTAGAAAAAGCTCCTTTGAGTTTTTCTGCGTTGGATGATGTCAAGGTTGTGTATTACCGAGCACTATACCCTTTTGATGCTCGAAGTCATGATGAAATCACAATTCAGCCTGGGGATATAATCATGGTAAGAGTACATGTTGTCATGTTACACTTTTAAAATAAAAAAAGAATTATTACATGTCTGTATGCATACTGAATTGTCAAGCATTGTATTATGCAAGGACATAAGAAGTATGATTGAGTTATGTAAGTAGAATTATGAGGTAAATAAACTACCTCAAGGGTTTGCTTTAGTAACAAAAGCAAAGGTATCACCTTATGTTTTATTTATTTTCTCTTAAAGTGGATTAACATGGCAGCCACACTACTTTATCCATTTAGTACTAGACTAGTAAAAAAGGCCCGTTTCTGACACAAATGAAACGGGCGCTAGCAAGGTTTTCCTCGGAGTGTGTATGTTTGGGAGAGTGTATGTGAGAGTGACTGTGAGAGTCAGAGTGAAAGTGTGAGTGTGTGAGAGAGAGTGTGTTTGTGAGAGAGTGTGTGTGTGAGAATGAGAGTGTGTGCAAGTGTGTATGTGAGACACAGTGTGATAGAGAGTGTGTGTGTGTGTGCCCATCCATGCTCCTCTGTCCCCTGCCCCCTCCATTCATCCCTATCCAGCATTTTCCCTCTCTGCCTGAGGCCTGCCCTGCAATCCATATCCATCCATGCCCATCTGTCCCCTCCATTCATCCCTATCCAGCAATTCCCCTCTCCCTCAGTCCTGCCCTTCCAATCCATGCCCATCCATGCTCATCTGTCACCTGGCCCCTCCATTTTTCCCTATCCAGCATTTCCCCTCTCTGCCTGAGGCCTGCTCTGCAATCCATATCCATCCATGCCCATCTGTCCCCTCCATTCATCCCTATCCAGCAATTCCCCTCTCCCTGAGTCCTGCCCTTCCAATCCATGCCCATCCATGCTCCTCTGTCACCTGGCCCCTCCATTTTTCCCTATCCAGCATTTCCCCTCTCTGCCTGAGGCCTGCTCTGCAATCCATATCCATCCATGCCCATCTGTCCCCTCCATTCATCCCTATCCAGCAATTCCCCTCTCCCTGAGTCCTGCCCTTCCAATCCATGCCCATCCATGCTCCTCTGTCACCTGGCCCCTCCATTTTTCCCTATCCAGCATTTCCCCTCTCTGCCTGAGGCCTGCTCTGCAATCCATTTCCATCCATGCCCATCTGTCCCCTCTATTCATCCCTATCCAGCAATTTCCCTCTCTCCCTGAGTCCTGCCCTCCCAATCCATGCCCATCCACGCTCCTCTGTCCCCTGCCCCTCCATTCATCCCTTTCCAGCAATTGCCCTCTCTTCCTGAGCCCTGCCATCCCAATCCATGCCCATCCATGCTCCTCTGTCCCCTGCCGCCTCCATTCATCCTTTTGCAGCAAGTCCCCTGTCTCCCTTTCATGACCCCCCCTTGCATCCATGCTCCTCTCTCTCCCATGTCCCAGCCTGGGCCGCCCTCTTCTTCCCCCCCCCCCCCCCCCTTCGCATCCATGCTGTCGTTTCTCCCCTGCCCTCCCGCTCCCATTGTTGTTCTTTAGTGGCCACTCCTCTTCTCTCCCCCCAACATGGTTGTTTTGTTTTTTTTTTTCTTGTTTTCAAATTTACCTCCGTGCCGGTTCCGGCAGCGAAGCGTCAGGGAAGGAGGCGGCGCTCCCGACGTCTAGGTTTCCCTTCGCTGTGTTCCGCCTTCTTTTGACGTCATCCTTGACGTCAGAAGAAGGCGGAACACAGCGAAGGGAAGGCTAGACGTCGGGAGCGCCGCCTCCTTCCCTGACGCTTCGCTGCCGAGCGTTGCGATTGGTTGAGTGTCATTGCTCCGCCCTCGACGTCATCACGTTTGATGCGTGGGCGGGGCAGACACAAAGCGATCTCACCCCCTTCACTTTAGAATGTTGGCTAACAGAGGCTTCATTAGAACGTTGGAGGTGCGTTTTATATAGAGAGATTCTGTATATCGTGCCTAAAAAAATCAGCACCAAAAGAAACTGCGTTTAGCACTATTCTGTAAACCTCGCAAAGTTAGGCGCAATTTATAGAATATGTATAGTGTCCATTCCTGCGACTAAATTTAGTTGTGGCCATTTATGCGAACTAAAACCTGGTGTAAAAGCACATGACTAGTTTAGAATTGGATCGAACATATTTTAGGAACACCCACGACCCGCTCATGACCTGCCCATGGGCACACCTCTTTTGAGATCAACACAGTCCGATTTACGCTCATTACTTTATAGAATGTGCTTAGCAAGTTATGCATGTAAATCCTAATTAGTCCCAATTAGTGCCAATAATTGCTTAACATCTACTTATTGGCGCTGATTGGCTTGTTAACCAAGTAAGTTCCATGCACAAATCGCCTACACATGCTGATTTGCACGCAGAACGTTTTAGTCACAGTTTATAGAATTTTGGGGTTAGGGGGTAATTTTGTAAAGGATTATCTTAGGGATTACACATATTGAAATATGCATGGTGGCAAGAAGGAACATATTTTTATGTATAGGTGTGATCAAAAATAGGTTTTGGGTGGAGTTGTGATTAATACACATTTTATAAAATATACATGAACATTTACGAACGCTCCCAAGCAGGAGTAAATATTTGCAGCTTCAATCCTGGCATGATTTCTACTGCTTTGCCCCAAATATTTTGTAAAGCCTTATCAGCATAAATATATTCTGTTATTCTCAAAGAGCAAATCAGGTGTCCCAAGTCTATAAAAAAATACTAAAAAGCAGTGTGGAAAGAGCAAATGCTTGAGGTGCCCTCACAATCACACATTTCAGGAACAAACAGTCTCCTGCACAGATACGAAAATCTTTTTCCCTGACAGAAAGAAAGAAACCTAACTGACCACTGAACCTGCTAAATCTGAATCGTCACACTATTGCAACAAGAAGTCATGGTATACAACAGCAAGTGCACAGGACATGTTTAAAAAAACTAAACACATACACTGTCCTTTAGCCAAGCCATACAATGCATTGGTATGATTCCCTAACAGAGGCAAACCTAAAAAGCTATTTCAGTAACTTTCAGTAGCTGTCTTGATTTTTGCATCGCCAGTCACTTTGGTGAGATCATTTCTTTTCTTGCTGTTTGCACATCTGTGTGCATACTCCCTTCATTCCCTTGCTCACATAATAAGAACATTCAGGGCCCTGTTTACAAAGGCATGCTAGTGTTTTTAGCATGTGCTAACCATGTAGATGCCCATAATATTCCTATGGGCATCTAAACAGCACGTGCTAATTTTTAGAGTGTGCTAAAAATGCTAGTGCACCTTTTGTAAATAGGGTCTTAAATGTCCTTAGCTAAAATGTCCTTTATTGCTATGTCTCAGGCTTTGAAGGTTAAAAAAACTAGTATAACCAGTTGCTAAGTTTAGGAAGCAGTTACTTTTTCACAATAGTGATATGGGTGTTGGATAACTTTGTTCCTTAAATAAATGAAGTAATAATTTAAAAATTATGTGTTTAGTCAGGTTCCCTTTTACCTAATATTACATTTTAATTAAAAATCAGAAATCATTCAGGGTGACATATACTATTACTACTACTACTAATTATTTCTATAGTGCTACTAGACGTATGCAGCGCTGTACACATTATATACAGGTACTTTCTCTGGCCCTAGTGGGCTCACAATCTAAGTTTTATGTTTTGTACTTGGGGCAAGAGAGGGTTAAGTGACTTGCCCAAGGTTGCAAGGAGCTGCAGTGGGAATCGAACCCAGGTTGCCAGGATCAAAGCCCACTGTACTAACCATTAGGCTACTCCTAATAATAGGGGAATTGGGAGGGAGGAAAAATTTTTTCGTGTTACTGTACATGTATGGTAGGAATGCTCAGAGGTGGAGTATGAGCGGAGCCATGATTTATGCATATAATTTTATAAAATATGCCCTCAATCTGGTCATATGTGCAGGATTTATGCTTGTACTATAAGAAGCTAAAAATAGGTACTTCTGCCCTATTTATTTGGGAGTCCTGTTATAAACTTACCCTCTATGTGAGTAATTCTATAAGGAGCCACCTAGTTTTAGACAGCAAGAACATATGTAAGGGCTAGTATTGACTTATGTGCATATGTGAACACTTGCCTGCGTAAATGAGCAGTATTCTGTAAGTATGCATTTGGATATGATGGCATGTATTTACAGGTGGAAGTTTTCATGGGTGAAATTTGGGTGGAGCATGGGTGGGGCACATACACTTGTGGATTATGAAATCCTATAATCTGTGTGTGGTCTTTTGCAATCTGTTTCTAAAGTCTGGAGAAAGTTGTCTTTGAACAATTACTCTCATGTACTGAGCAACTGTCTATCCTTCATCCACGTCAAACCGGTTTTTGCACTGTCCACAGCACAGATTCTACCGTTGTGGCCTTGGTTAGTAAATTACACTCTCATCTTGATTCTGGGGTGATTGTTTTATTAATTTCTTTTTACTTTTGTGCAGCCTTTGATTTCATTGGCCATTCTCTTCTTCTATCACAACTTTGTGCTATGGGTCTTTTGGACACCATCCTGGCTTGGTTCTACTCTTATCTTTCTGGTCGTACTTTCTCTCTTAAAACTTCTGACTCTACTTCTTCTGTTTGTTCCCTAGGGTTCCACAAGGGTTATCACCTTTGTGCTTTGATATTCTGGACTTTAATATTTGCACTTTCAGTTATGCTGATGATATTCTTTTGATCTTTCCCCCTTCACTGATTCCATTGATATTCTATCTTTGAAGTGGTGTCTTATCTCAATGGATGTTTGATAATAAGCTGATTTTGAACCCCGCCAAATCTTCTGCTTGTTGGATCATTGGAGTGTTATCTCCTCTATCATCTGTCCCAGTATTCCTACATCTGCTCCTTTCATTACTTGGGGGTTATTCTAGATTTCTAACTTGTAGATCAGATCTCTGAAGTTCTCAAACTGGGTTTTTATTCGTTACAATGCCTTTACGCCTTTCTCAACTTTCTTGATTTTCAGTCACGTCATACTTTAATTCATGAGTGTCATTTCTCAGATTATTGCAATTCAATTTATTGCAGGATTCCGCATTCTCAAGTACTTCAGTTACAAACATTGCAGAATTCCTGTACCCATTTCCTTTGTAGGGCTAAGAAATTGGATCATATTTCACCCCTTTTAATGTGTATTCATTGGTTACCTGTTGAATACTGTTTGTGTTTCAAGGTACTTTGCCAGGCCCATAAAGCCTTGCATCTGTGTGTCTCTCTGTATCTGTCTTCAGTCATTATTCCTTACACCCCTGCTCAAGCCCTTTGTTCATTAGACTCCAATCGTTTTAGTACCTCCCCCTCTCAAACACACCCATTATGAAACCACTCAGAAGTCAGTTTTTCACTTTCTATCCCCTAAGCTTTGGATCGATCTTCCATCAGACATTCAATCTGAGATATCTTTTACTAAGTTTAAAATCTTGCTAAAGACCCATTTAGCTGCCGGAGGACTGTCAACCATGGATTGGATGATGGTTCTTGTGTTATGTTGTTGCTGTTTTTATTTTATGTCTGTACTTAATTATGGTGCTCATCATGGATTTAGTTTTGTTCCAGGATAAGGGACTCATGGCAAAATAGCATTGGATATCTTTCTCTGTCATTTGGAGAGAAGGTCTTCTGTGTGCATATCCTCTGATTCCTCTGATTTTTGAAGCTCTAACAAGACAGGGGAGCCATGATTTTCATAGCTCCATATTGGTCAAGGCAAGTTTGGTTTCTGCTCATGTAGGAATCCCATGAAACTAAAATATTTACCAACACTGATCAAGCAGGATAAAGGAACATTGTTGCATGCCATCATCAAGTCACTAGCCCTCGCAGCTTGGATGTTGAGAGGATAACATGTGCTTCTCAAGTCTTATTGACTTCCAGAAGAGATTCTACTAGGAAGTCATACATTTTTAAATGGAAGAGATTTGCCATTGGTGTGATGGTAAGGCCGTAGATCCTTTTTTTTCCTGTCCCACAGACAACTGCTTAAATACCTTAGAGTCGGGTCTCAAAAACCAACTCTGTTAAGGTAAGCCTTAGTGGAACTAGAACTTATCATTCCATAGAAGGTAAACCCATCTCTGTACAGCCTTTAATTGTTTGCTTTTTTTGAGGCTTACTTCTATTGAAGCCTCCCATCAAGTCTCCTGCAGTCATGGGACTTCAGTCTTGTTCTTACCCAGCTGATGAAAGCTCCTTGTCAGCCACTTGATACCTATCAGCTGAAGTACCTGACCAAATTTCAGGCTGTAGTAACTGATCTACCTTATATTACGTTTTTCAAAAATGTGTATTCACCCGTCCGAAACTTTCTTCCTAGGTAGTATTGGAATTCCATCTTAACCATTCAATAGTTCTGCCAATGTTTTTCCCCAGACCTTATGCCCATAAAGAGGAAAGTACATTGCACATTTTAGATAGCAGTAGAGCCTTGTTCACCCAAATTTTTGTTTTTTTGAACCTAACAGCATGGGGACTGCTATCAGCAAACACACACTGTCCATTGGACTAGCAGAGTGCATTTTCTTTACTTATTCCTGAGCAGGCTTAATCCTAGAGGGTCATATGCCTCCTAATATTGGAGTCATGGCTTCTTCAGTAGCCCAGTTGTCAACCTCCATAGAAGAGATTTGCAGAGCTGCAGCATGGACTTTAGTCTTGGACTTCACCTAGTATTACTGTCAAACAATACTCGCAAGTTTTGGCCAGACAGTCCTCTGGAAAGTATTTGAGGGTTGGAATCCAGCTCCATCTCTTCTAGGCCTATTTTTTCAGTCCAGGCTACCTTCCAAAAAAAAAAAAGTGAATATGCAAAAAGCTAGTCGTCACCAAAACAAAGTTGGTGTCTGCCTATTGCAAATTCTATATAGTTTCAGGTTAATCTGAGTTACGTCCTCGCCATTGCGAGGCCCAGTTGACCAATGCTTGTTTTTTGGGGGGTGAACCTGGATGCTAGAGATTCCTCATGTGAGAATAGATAGGCCTGGTTGTCCTCGGAGAAAGCGAAGATGCTTCCTGTTGCAGATATTCTCCAAGGACAGCAGGCCTTATAGTCTCACAATCCCTTCCACCTCCCCTTGGAGTTGTCTCCTTTCTTATTTTTCCTTTTTTAATGTTATATACAACTGATGAGACTGCATTCGCACAGTGGGCGAGAAGGCACTTTAGCATTTGCGGTGAATCGTGACTGAGATCAAGCAAATTTGATAAGCCACCCAAATGACGCGGCTGGCTCAATCTTCAGTCAAGTAGCAGATAATTTTGTAAGACGTTTTCCAAATGTGAAGTACATTTTACCTCTGTAAAAAGTAGGCTTACTTCTTTTCCCCGATCTTCATCTTCATGGTGGTATAGTTATGATGTATCTTCATATATAGCATATACGTAAACATTTATACCTGCCACATTTGTGCACTCCTGGTAGACTGATTTATAGACCTCTCTGCTAATTAGACTTCACTGGTTACCTATAAAAGCTTGGAGTCCTCGTCAACATTTATGCTTTTATTCATCTAGTAATCTGTGGGATGGCGTAACACAGTCATTGGAGCAAGAGATTATCTTACATTACACTTTCCCAATTGTAGAAAGATTGTTTATAAATCTGTCTTATCAACTGCCTTCTAATACCAGGGCACAAAATTGTAGAATTTACTACCAAAGCCAATTAAACATCAATATAACTATCTACAATTCTGCAAATTCCAAAAATCACATCTATTTAATAACGTTTTACCAACAGAAAACTAATTTTTCTGTCTCTAATTTCCTTTTAGTAACAATTTATATGAGTTGTTATATTTAAAAAAACTTACTTTATTCACTTTTTAAACATCTCATCGATTACTGCTATCTACTGTACCAATTATCAGATTCCATGTATCAACTTAACTGCATATTACTCAGGATAATAATCAATAATGTATTGTTAATTAGTTCCTCTTTCATGGTTATAATGTTCATTGTATATTATAAATAATCTCTCATATACTTACTTGCTATGATCTCCCAATACTATATTGATCAATTGCAGTAAGCCACATTGAACTCGAGACTCCTTGGGATAATGGGGAATATAAATGTCATAAATAAATAAGACAAGTGCTTTTTTTAAAAAAAATATCTTTTAGGCACCTTGCTATGAAATTACCTTGTAATATTTCCTCGCCTTACAATATGTTGTTACCGGCAGGTTGATGAAAGTCAGACTGGAGAACCTGGATGGCTGGGAGGGGAACTAAAGGGAAAAACTGGCTGGTTTCCTGCAAACTATGCAGAGAAAATACCAGATAATGAAATTCCAAACACTGTAAAACAAGCAACAGACTCAACGTCTAAAAGCTCCATCCAGACAGCAACAGCTGTAGTGGCCTCTTCAGCCTCTGTAGAATCAACGACCTCTAATAACTGGGCGGATTTTAGCTCAACGTAAGTATTTATGTTGGATTTTTCATGGGTCATTGCTTTATTATTTTTGAGGACAAACTCTGAGTCTGAGCTGTGGGTTTTTTCATGTGTTATGTGAATTTTTACTAGGAGAGTATCCACAGGAGTGGATTTCGTGACCCTTCTATTTTGGAAAAAGGGGTGGTAGAATACCTGTGCCAAATTTCCTCCTATTGAGTTTTTAGAGAGTTGTTTTGGCCCAAACAGATGGACAGACATTCTTGACCATTTACATACAGTGACCCCGATATAGAGATAGCGGAAGTTAGGCTAACTCTCGCTGTCACCAGCAAACATGGAAATTCAGTGCTGGGGCCATACCCGTCCCCCACCATTGAATTTCCAAGGTTTTTGGCACCACAAACGTAAGCTAGGTTCTAGCAGCCAAAGATAGACCTGCTATTTTACTCAGGTCTATCCGGCTACTAAACTTAACCAGTCAGCCAGTGAAAATCAGTGGTAACTGGCTATGTCACACAACATAGCCAGTGATTGGGCTAGCTGCTGACTGGTATATTCAGTGGGAGATAGCTGGTTATTTGCTGCTGAATATTGGAGTGTATTTAACCTGCCTGGTGCCGTTCGTGGCCAGTTTAATACTTTTGAATATTGAGCAAAATGACTTTCCGCTATTCTGTTGGATTGGAAAGAATGAAAAAAGAAACATCACTAGGCTCAGATTTCAAAACAGCAGTCCTCATATAAGAGTAATGAAGGTTCGGTCAAAATGGTGACTACAGATCTTTCAGAGTTTTCTGAGCTGAGCAGGACATCCCATGTCATGGCAATCATATAGAGCCCAGACTATAAACCAAAACAAAAAAAGTTTGCTAATTACCTAACCTCCACCAAAAAAGCATTCTAGTGCCAAAAACAAAAGCAGAACAATATATCAAAGCAATCCTTAGAAACCTCAAAGCCCTCCAAATCTAGCACATTATATTATCACTAGATCATAAATGCGGCACCAATACTATCATCGGCTCCGGGGATATGCTGAAAATTTTAGATTATACCAGTAATTTAATACATTTCTTGATTAGCTTTCGAAGGTTGCCCTTCTTTGTCAGCGGAAATAAGCAAATGTTGGTAGATGACAGTATATATAAGTGAAACATCAAAGCATTTCAGTGACAGTCTAACAGGATGGGGATGGATAGGTGAGAGACAGGAAGAGTCGGGTGGATGAGGGACAGGGAGATATGCATGGAAACAGGAGGGTGACAAAGCAGTAAAATGTTATGGTTTATAATGGGCTAGAAAACCCAGATCTTTAAGTCCTGTATGGTGGGTGTCAAAATATTTAATCATTCTGACTTCAAAGGTCTTACGTTCCTGTATTGTTTTAGAGTTCCCTTTCAAGATTCTTACCATGAAATCACTGGTAAAGTGTTCTGGTTTTGTAAAGTGCTGCCCCACAGGCGTGACATCTTTATTGGTACTAGCATTTTTCATATGGTGTCTATGTAAATTAAATCTCTTCTTTAGCAGCCTTCATTGCATTTTTTACGCTGAATGATATATACCACATTGGAAGATGAGCATGTGAAAGATTCCTTAATGTTGAATATTTTTCCTTTGTGAATGACCGTGGGGTCCTGTGAAATGTTTTGGCATAGTTTTCAGCTGGATATATTGCAAGGATGTGTGCCATTCATTTCTTTTTGAGTCTGTGTTGGCAGCTTACTTCTAATTAGCTTGTGTTTTAAGTTGGGTGGCTGTCGGAAGGCCAGCACTGGTGGGGATGGGAATATCTCTTTCAGTAATTCATCCTCCTGGAGTAGAGGCTGCAGATCTTTTATGATTTTTCTTAATTTTTCCAGCTCTGGATTGTATGTCACTATAAGGGGGAGTCTTTCTGTGGCTTTTTTTTTCTTTGTACTGTAGCAGATTTTTCTCCGAGGACAAGCAGGCTGCTTGTTCTCACGACTGGGTGACGTCCGCGGCAGCCCCCACCAACCGGAAGAAGCTTCGCGGGCGGTCCGCACGCAGGGCACACCCACCGCGCATGCGCGGCCGTCTTCCCGCCCGTGCGCGACCGTTCCCGCCAGTCTTTTCTTTTCCACGCTGGAGAGAGTCGTGCGTCGCCGCTCTCTCTTAGTCAGCCCCGGAAAACCGTCGCATTGTCCGCGAATTCGCTAATTTTTTGTTTTTTGTTGCCACGTGCTTCAAACCCTTTTCGTTTCTTAAAAAAAAAAAAAAAAGGAAGAGAACGCGCTGAATTTTTCCCTCGATTTCTAGCGGGGGCGTTGCGTTGCGGCCTTGTGGCCGCGCGGTCGCTTTATTTTTCGAGGTGTGATTTACCGCCACCATCGACGACTTTAACTTCGCCGACGCGATTTTTCCGTCGATGTCCTCGAAGGTCCCGAGTGGATTTAAGAAGTGTGGTCGGTGCGGCCGGCCTATCTCACAGACCGACACCCACGCTTGGTGCCTCCAGTGCCTCGGGCCGGAGCACAATATCAAGTCGTGTTCTTTGTGTCTTGGTCTCCGGAAACGGACTCAGGTTGCGAGGCAAGTTCTTCGGGACCGTCTTTTTGGAACTTGCGCCGGCCCCTCGACCTCGACGGCATCGGTATCGACGGCCGGTTCTTCGGCACCGGTACCGGTGTCTGCGAAATCGGCACCGATGGCATCGACCCCAGGAGTACAGGTCCCGTCGGCCTGCCGGTCCTCCGGTGACGGTAGGGGTGAGAGGCCGCGTGGGCAATCGGCCCCGGTCACTCCCTCTGCTCATGGCCCTCGGGACCGAACCCTGTCCGACCCGGCCCCTCGAGACCGAGGGGGATCGACCTCCTCCTCCTCCGTTCCACCTGGCGCCGATGACGGGCACCGCAAGAAGCAAAAGAAGCGCCGTCATCGGTCCCCATCGGTGCGCCCGGCCCTCGGTGCCGGAGAGGAATCTACGCCGAAGCGTCCGCGTCGAGAGGAAAGGTCCCCCTCGGTAGTGGAGGTACCGACGCGTCAGGGCCCCAGCACTTCGGTGCAGTCTCCTGGACCCGAGCAGCTTCCGGCACCGACGCCTCTACCGGCCCCCCCGTCTTTCCCGACAGCGGGCCTGGACGAGTGCCTCCGAGCCATCCTTCCGGGAATCCTGGAAGGGCTGATGCGCCAGGCTGTGCCGTTGACTGTGGCGTCGGCGAGCTCTAGCCCGGTGCCGAGGCCTTCGACACTGCCGCCGCTTGCGGCGCCGGTCTCGACCGCCACGCAGGTGGAGTCCCCGTCGATGGAGGGAGCTTTGTCCCCGCCGGCGCGGTAGTCCACCGCTCGACGACATCGAGGCCTCGGTGCCTCGACGTCGAGCCGGGCCCGGTTGAGGACTCAGCTGCATGAGCTTATGTCCGATACCGAGGAAGAAGCCTCGTGGGGGGAAGGGGAGGACCCCAGATATTTCTCCTCAGAGAAGTCTGTGGGCCTTCCCTCTGACCCCATGCCTTCACCAGAGAGGAAGCTCTCGCCTCCTGAGAGCCTCTCCTTTGCCTCCTTTGTCAAGGATATGTCTATTTGCATTCCCTTCCCCGTGGTCTCTGTGGATGAGCCGAGGGCTGAGATGCTCGAGGTCCTCGACTATCCATCACCACCTAGAGAGTCCTCCACGGTGCCGTTGCACAATGTCCTTAAGGAGACACTGCTTCGGAACTGGATGCGACCATTATCTAATCCCACCATCCCCAAGAAAGCAGAGTCCCAGTACAGGATTCACTCGGACCCAGAGTTAATGCGGCCTCAATTGCCTCATGACTCGGCGGTCGTGGATTCTGCTCTCAAGAGGGCACGGAGTTCAAGGGATACCGCCTCGGCGCCCCCGGGGCGGGAGTCTCGCACTCTGGACTCGTTTGGGAGGAAGGCCTACCAATCTTCCATGCTCGTGACCCGCATCCAATCTTACCAGCTCTACACGAGCATCCACATGCGGAACAATGTGAAGCAACTAGCGGACCTGGTTGATAAGCTCCCGCCGGAGCAGTCCAGGCCCTTTCAGGAGGTGGTCAGGCAGCTGAAGGCGTGCAGAAAGTTCCTGTCCAGGGGTATCTATGACACCTGTGACGTGGCATCTCGTGCTGCGGCCCAAGGTATAGTGATGCGCAGGCTCTCATGGCTGCGTGCCTCTGACCTGGACAACCGCACCCAGCAGAGACTGGCCGACGTCCCTTGCCGGGGGGATAATATCTTTGGTGAGAAGGTCGAGCAGCTGGTGGACCAACTGCATCAGCGGGAAACCGCCCTCGACAAGCTCTCCCACTGGGCGCCTTCAGCATCCACCTCAGCAGGTGGACGTTTTTCCCGGGCCCGGCAGGCTGTGCCCTATTCTTTTGCCAAGCGTAGGTACACCCAGCCGGCCCGAAGGCCTCGTCAGGCACAGGGACAGCCCCAGCGCGCTCGTTCTCGTCAACAGCGTGCGCCTAAGCAGCCCCCTGTGCCTCCACAGCAAAAGCCAGGGACGGGCTTTTGACTGGATCCACGGGAACATAGCCGCCCTCAAAGTGTCTGTACCGGACGATCTGCCGGTCGGAGGGAGGTTAAAATTTTTTCACCAAAGGTGGCCTCTCATAACCTCCGACCAGTGGGTTCTCCAAATAGTGCGGTGCGGATACGCCCTGAATTTGGCCTCCCTGCCACCAAATTGTCCTCCGGGAGTTCAGTCCTTCAGCTCCCACCACAAGCAGGTACTTGCAGAGGAACTCTCCGCCCTTCTCAGCGCCAATGCAGTCGAGCCCGTACCACCCGGGCAGGAAGGGCAGGGATTCTAATCCAGGTACTTCCTTGTGGAAAAGAAAACAGGGGGGATGCGTCCCATCCTAGACCTGAGAGGCCTGAACAAATTCCTGGTCAAAGAAAAGTTCAGGATGCTTTCCTTGGGCACCCTTCTGCCAATGATTCAGAAAAACGATTGGCTATGTTCCCTGGATTTAAAGGACGCATACACTCACATCCCGATACTGCCAGCTCACAGACAGTATCTCAGATTCCGCCTGGGCGCACGGCACTTTCAGTATTGTGTGCTGCCCTTTGGGCTCGCCTCTGCCCCACGAGTGTTTACAAAGTGCCTCGTGGTGGTAGCGGCGTATCTACGCAAGCTGGGAGTGCACGTGTTCCCATATCTCGACGATTGGCTGGTCAAGAACACCTCGGAGGCGGGAGCCCTCCGGTCTATGCAGTGCACTATTCAACTTCTGGAGCTCCTGGGGTTTGTGATAAATTACCCAAAGTCCCATCTCCAGCCAACACAGTCTCTGGAATTCATAGGAGCTCTGCTGAATACCCAGACGGCTCGGGCCTTCCTTCCCGAAGCGAGGGCCAACAACCTCCTGTCCCTGGCTTCGCAGACCAGAGCGTCCCAGCAGGTCACAGCTCGGCAGATGTTGAGACTTCTGGGTCATATGGCCTCCACAGTCCATGTGACTCCCATGGCTCGTCTTCACATGAGATCGGCTCAATGGACCCTAGCTTCCCAGTGGTTCCAAGCCACCGGGAATCTAGAAGATGTCATCCGCCTCTCCACCAGTTGCCGCACTTCACTGCTCTGGTGGACCATTCGGACCAATTTGACCCTGGGACGTCCATTCCAAATTCCTCAGCCCACGAAAGTGCTGACGACGGATGCATCTCGCCTGGGGTGGGGAGCTCATGTCGATGGGCTTCACACCCAGGGTCTGTGGTCCCTCCAGGAAAAGGATTTGCAGATCAACCTCCTGGAGCTCCGAGCGATCTGGAACGCACTGAAGGCTTTCAGAGATCGGCTGTCCTGCCAAATTATCCAAATTCGGACAGACAATCAGGTTGCAATGTATTACACCAACAAGCAGGGGGCACCGGATCTCACCCCTTGTGTCAGGAAGCCGTCGGGATGTGGCGTTGGGCTTGCCAGTTCGGCATGCTCCTCCAAGCCACATATCTGGCAGGTGTAAACAACAGTCTGGCCGACAGACTAAGCAGAGTCATGCAACCGCACGAGCGGTCGCTTCATTCCAGAGTGGTACGCAAGATCTTCCGAGAGTGGGGCACCCCCTCGGTGGACCTTTTCGCCTCTCAGACCAACCACAAGCTGCCTCTGTTCTGTTCCAGACTTCAGGCGCACGGCAGGTTAGCGTCGGATGCCTTTCTCCTTCATTGGGGGACCGGCCTCCTGTATGCTTATCCTCCCATACCTTTGGTGGGGAAGACCTTACTGAAGCTCAAGCAAGACCGCGGCACCATGATTCTGATTGCGCCCTTTTGGCCGTCAGATCTGGTTCCCTCTTCTTCTGGAGTTGTCCTCAGAAGAACCGTGGAGATTGGAGTGTTTTCCGACTCTCATTTCGCAGAACGACGGAGCGTTGCTGCACCCCAACCTTCAGTCTCTGGCTCTCTCAGCCTGGATGTTGAGGGCGTAGACTTCGCTGCGTTGGGTCTGTCAGAGGGTGTCTCCCGTGTCTTGCTTGCCTCTAGGAAGGATTCCACTAAAAAGAGTTACTTTTTCAAGTGGAGGAGGTTTGTCGTTTGGTGTGAGAGCAAGGCCCTAGAACCTCGTTCTTGCCCTGCACAGAACCTGCTTGAATACCTTCTGCACTTATCAGAGTCTGGCCTCAAGACCAACTCCGTAAGGAATCACCTTAGTGCGATTAGTGCTTACCATTATCGTGTGGAAGGTAAAGCCATCTCTGGAGAGCCTTTAGTCGTTCGATTCATGAGAGGCTTGCTTTTGTCAAAGCCCCCTATCAAGCCTCCTGCAGTGTCATGGGATCTCAACGTCGTCCTCACCCAGCTGATGAAACCTCCTTTTGAGCCACTGAATGCCTGCCATCTGAAGTACTTGACCTGGAAGGTCATTTTCTTGGTGGCAGTTACTTCAGCTCGTAGGGTCAGTGAGCTTCAAGCCCTGGTAGCTCATGCTCCATATACCAAATTTCATCACAACAGAGTAGTGCTCCGCACCCACCCAAAGTTCCTGCCGAAGGTGGTGTCGGAGTTCCATCTTAACCAGTCAATTGTCTTGCCAACATTCTTCCCCAGGCCGCATACCCGCCCTGCTGAACGCCAGTTGCACACATTGGACTGCAAGAGAGCATTGGCCTTCTACTTGGAGCGGACACAGCCCCACAGACAGTCCGCCCAATTGTTTGTTTCTTTCGACCCTAACAGGCTAGGGGTCGCTGTCGGGAAACGCACCATCTCCAATTGGCTAGCAGATTGCATTTCCTTCACTTACGCCCAGGCTGGGCTGGCTCTTGAGGGTCATGTCACAGCTCATAGTGTTAGAGCCATGGCAGCGTCAGTGGCCCACTTGAAGTCAGCCACTATTGAAGAGATCTGCAAAGCTGCGACGTGGTCATCTGTCCACACATTCACATCACATTACTGCCTCCAGCAGGATACCCGACGCGACAGTCGGTTCGGGCAGTCGGTGCTGCAGAATCTGTTTGGGGTTTAAATCCAACTCCACCCTCCAGGACCCGAATTTATTCTGGTCAGGCTGCACTCTCAGTTAGTTGTTCTTCGTAGGTCAATTTCTGTTATACCCTCGCCGTTGCGAGGTTCCATTGACCTGGGTTCTTGTTTTGAGTGAGCCTGAGAGCTAGGGATACCCCAGTCGTGAGAATAAGCAGCCTGCTTGTCCTCGGAGAAAGTGAACGATACATACCTGTAGCAGGTGTTCTCCGAGGACAGCAGGCTGATTGTTCTCACCTACCCTCCCTCCTCCCCTTTGGAGTTGCGTTTTCATCATTTTGCTTGTCATTCAACTGGCGGGAACGGTCGCGCATGGGCGGGAAGACGGCCGCGCATGCGCGGTGGGCGTGCCCTGCATGCGGACCGCCCGCGAAGCTTCTTCCGGTTGGTGGGGGCTGCCGCGAACGTCACCCAGTCGTGAGAACAATCAGCCTGCTGTCCTCGGAGAACACCTGCTACAGGTATGTATCATTCACTTCCCTGGGTGTTTTGAGGGAGGGGGCAATATTCTTGGAGATTATTTTGGGGTTGTAGCCTTTCTGTTCGAAGGATGCAGTCAGGATTTCAAGGTGTCTGTCTCTGTCCCCTGGGTCAGAGCAGATACAGTTGTATCTTGTGGCTTGGCTGTAAATAATGGATCTTTTTGTATGTGAAGGGTGGAAGCTGGAGTTGTGGAGGTAGCTGCATTTGTCTGTGGGTTTCTTGTATATGGATGTTTGTATATAGCCATCGCTGATTGAGACTGTGGTGTCCAAAAAATTGACTTTTTCTGGAGAGTAGTCAATTTTGAATCTGATTGTAGGATGGGTATGTATTGAAGGAATTGTAAAATTGTTTCAGAGTTTCTTCCCCCTCAGTCCAAATCATAAAAATGTCATCGATGTACCGGTAGTATTTTAGGGGTTTGGTCTGGTATGTATTCAGAAATGTCTCTCCCAGTTCAGCCTTAAAGAGGTTGGCATATTGGGGTGCTGTCCTGGTGCCCATCGCAGTGTCCATTATTTGTAGATAGATATCATTGCTAAAGCGGAAATAGTTGTGAGTTAAAATAAATTTGATTAATTTTGTAATGGTTTCTGGTGAGTATTGATGGTCCAGTGTGGATGTTTTTAGGAGTTTCTCACATGCAGCTATGCCATCTGCATGGGGAATGTTGCTGTATAGTGATTCTACATCCATCGTGACCAGAAGGGTACTTGGTGGTAATTGCTTGATATTTTTCAATTTATTCAGAAAGTCTGTGGTGTCTTGTATGAAGCTGTTTGTTTTGTGCACGTGAGGTTTCAGAATCCCCTCTGAGTCCAGATATTTCCTCCGTGAGTGTGCCAGGACCCGATATGATTGGTCTGTCAGGGTTTCCAGGTTTGTGGATTTTGGGTAGCATGTAGAATGTGCCCACAGAAGGCTGGTTTGATATGAGTTTCTTTAGTTGTGGCTGTGCTTGTTTAGGAAATGTTCTGATCAGGTCTTCCAGCTGCTTTGTAAAATCCTGTGTGGGGTCCTCAGTTAGTTTCCTGTAGTTTGGATTGTCTGAGAGCTGTCTGTGCCCTTCTTCAGTGTATTTTTTTGTGTCCATAATCACCACTGAGCCTCCTTTGTCTGTGGGTTTGACAATAATGTGTGGGTTAAAATGCAGAGTTCTTATGGCCGCTCTTTCTGGTGGAGTAAGATTGTACAGAATTTTATTTTGTTTGCTGGAAAGTTGTGATTTTACCCTATGTTTGAAGCTTTCTATAAAAAAGGTATCATCTTATTTTCTTTTCCATGTTTTATTTTGTTTTATTTCTATTGATTACCTTTAAAAGTGGACTAACACGGCTACCAGTAATTTGAAGGCACAATTTTATAACTCCCCCCCCCCCCCCAAATTACATTACATTTATTTAATTTATTTTTTAGTTCCAGCACTTGCTTTACCACAAAATATCCATCCATGATGACTATGCGGTGTACAACAATAACATCGTATCAGCATCTTGAGTGTTCACAAAGTGGGCTATTTTTTAAGTCATTTCTGGATATAAAACAGTGCTTTGTGGAAATTGCCATTACAGTATTACTGAATCCACTAGGTAGGTAGAAGTATGTTTCATATATATGTTTGTTAGCAGCAAGCGGAGGCGTAGGTGTGGGCTTGGGGAGGGGTTTACACTTAACACATGTTTTTGATTTTTAAAAGTTTACACAGAAATTCCCCCCCCCCCCCCCAAAAAAAATTGCTTTCCATAAACTAGCAAGTATAATTTTGTGTGCAGTGTTTTTAATTACCCTTCTCTAGACCCCCGCAGGACCCTTGCCCACGGAGGTGGAGAGAGGGTTTCAGAAGGCTCATAATAAGTCTCCTAAATATGACCTCTGTTTTCTGGCTCCTAATTTCCAAGGACATCCTAGGGCATCTATTCTCCCACATGATGTACTAGAGTTTAAAAGATAGTCTATTTATGTGATATAAGGTGTGAAATGAAACAGAGAAATTAACACAGAGACTAGAGAATATTGAGATAGAAATAATCTTTTATTCTCACCAATCAGGACTTCAAGTTGGTACACACATCAGTCAGATTCTGGGTCCAACCGGCCAGAGCTTCGCCCTCTGAGATTCGTTGGGGAAAGACTCCGATTTTAGCTCAGATTTGCATTTCTTATATAGTATTTGGCCCCCATACAAGTCTATGGAGAGGGACATTTTTATCTTAACCACAGGTCAGGTGTCCACCTGTTTCTTAATCTTTTTCCTGTCTTGTAAACTCCTAATATGGTCAACTCCTAATATGGACTGTTCCTAATCTTGTGCAACCATCTCTTCTAAGATGAAGAGATCAGTTCCATATCTTGTGACTCTGGCTGCCATTTTAACTGCAACACAGTCCATGTTCTGAACCAAACTTTTTAGGATTTTAGCCATCAATTCCTTGATCTTGGCTTTTGCACTGCTTTTGAATGTCACACTAAATTCTAATAAGGCTTACCAAGCAACCCTGCTACTGCAGGGGCTCAGCAACCAGGCCGTCATAAGTTTTTCAGGCCTAGCCAGTGCCTTTTAGCAGTTTAAGCTGTTTAAGGTATGTAAATTGACCCACCACTATTCCAGTGGATGGATCCCAAGCTGGGACACATATTAACGTGCAGGAAAAGCAAGTCCTTGCTCAGCCAGTCATAGATTTTTAAACCTAGCTGGTATTTTTACAGCCTGAGTCCTAAAATCTGGCCTTCCACCCTTCCGGTGGGCATCCAGTGAGGGCCTCTTGCTGTCTCAATTTGGTTTTAGGCAATCCATTGTAACGTCGCAACGAAACCATTGCTAGTGGATTTGTAAATGTAAACAATCCTGTGAGTAATACCTAAAGCAGGAAGAAAAGATTTCAACAGTTCATTAACAAAATGTGTACCATTATCAGTAGTAATCTTACCCGGGACGCCTGAGGGAGAATCTCATAACAGAGAGACGGTGCCATAACCTGGGCCATTTCTCTGGAGCAGGGGAAAACTGTCACCCACCCAGAGAGAGCGTCCAGGCATCTGCACGTCAGGAAAGTCAATGGGAAAATTATATATATCAGTATTGAAATTTGGTGACGGGTTTTAGATTGAAAGCAGTCTAGAACTAAGTTCTGGATTCATAACGTGCTCCAGAACTATGTACTAGAACGGCACAAATAAACAATATAGACACAGAACTAGTTGTAACATTCTTACATCAAAAAGAATCCATGATATAACATGTAACCAAGTCATCAGAGGACAATATAATATGTATTGTGGCAGGCGCTAGAACGAACCATGCTCCAGAATAATGTAATGTAGAACAATGTTCCAGAGTTGGTAAGTTAGAGGGCAGGGTAACATAAGTGTAAGTTACAGGGATAACCATATAGCAACCGAAGCTACTAAGAGGGCAATAATAAAAAAACAAGAAAAAGAGGAATCTTTTCATACTATATTACTATATCTAGATAAGAGCAATATATATGAGGAGATAATTATAACAGTAATGAAAAGGAACTTATTAACGTAGAAAAAAAAATATTTCTTTCTGCAATGGCAGGTTATTGAGTATAGCAAGTAGTGGGTAGGAGCTCCAAGAAGAAACCTCTGGGGGGGGCGAATGAAGTGGTAAAAAGTACTTAAGATACAATAGAAATTATCTGTGGTTTCCTGTAGTTTCCGGTGGCTATAGAATTATTCAAAGTCAGATCAAGACTAGCAATCATCTGGAAAGAGCACATAAGTTAATGTTTTGTCCGTTTCCAGCTGTACGGCCCTTGTACTGAAATGCTTTTACAGCTCTGAATATGCTTCCTTAATAAGGCTGTGTTATAACAACAGTTTTAGTTAGTAATAGAAACTTTCATGTCCCTGTTTGACAGAAAGGCTGTTTCAAAGCAGGTTAGAAAAGCAAATTAAAACGTGTCATTCTTTCATCATAAGCCTCAATTTTACAGTATAAAACATATTGAATCAAGCAGTCCAAATACAATGCTTAATGATTACGAACAGAACAGGCTCAGCATTTGAGGGAAGGGGGGGCAAAAAGTTACTGTTTTATCCATAGGCTCTGGACCCCTAAATTTACAACAGCAGATAGTTTTGAAAATTCATGTAAAGTGCACGGGTAATGGCCCTCAAATCTAGGGAGATTGTTATAATATTACTCCCAAAATATCTAATAGCAGTTGTAACATATGCTCCTATTTATTGGGCTTTATTAACTGCCTTTATGAAGAGATTCACCCGAGGCGGTGTACAGTAGGTACAGTTTAACATAAAACTTATAATTTTGTTAACAGCATAACAATAGTAAAATAACCAAGAATAAATATAAAAATAAATGAGGCAAATTTGAAAACAGTAAATTGAAACCTAATAATAGAACTATATTGGAACAGTATCAAAAATATACACATTTATCAGCACTAGAATCCAAATACCAGAGATATAATACAATGTTTGCATAATACTGATACACCTAATAAGCATGCTTTAGAACATTCAACTAACACAGATATGATGCTGAAGATTTTCTACAATACGGCTTACCATATGCGGTTTAAGACTGGTCTTAAGACTTTCTTATTTCAAGATGCTTTCCATTAACTCTTTTACCTCTTCCATTGGCACTTCTGGCTCAGGATGAGTCCTGATTGGACTGGAGCGCCCCTTTTATTCTTCCCTGCCTGTTGTCCTCTCAGTTTTTGAAGTTCATCCCCTTTCCCTCAATTTTGGTGTCTTGTCTGGCTCCACGTTTTACCTCTGTGTACTATTTAACTAGATTATAAACCACCCACAGGGCAGGGTAGGAAGTCTTAAATAAACTTGGAAACTTGGATGTACATACTTGAAGTACTGCAAATCTGCTAGATAATGGACAGACTTTTAAACGTTTATACAGTTTTGGGATCTGTTTATTAAAAATCAAATCCAGATCTCCAGAAAATGCTGGAAAAGGTACATAAACATTCAAGTGCATCTGCAAATGAGGTAATATGCTTTTGAAATTTGATTTTTTTCATTAGTAATAGTTAGAAGGACATTGTGTCCATCACTAATATTCAGTGAAAATGAAACCTAGTTGTCTAGACTCTGGGTCTGAGAAGTGTTGTTGCAGTATGATGCAACTTTCAGTATGTATGTTTGATTCTCAGTGAGTGTTTCTGTCAAATCTATTTTATGGATTTCTTTTCTGTCTTTTAAATTTTGGGGTTGTAAGGCAGTATAGAAAGTTAAAACATAAACATAATGAAATAAAATGGAAGACAGTCTGAGATTTCCATTGTAATGTCTAAAAAAAATCAATACTTGTAAATTTCTGTTTGGAATATTGTTAATGTTATTACCTACCTTAAATATATCAAATGGTTTTGAAAAAAAAAGGAAGGTGCCAGAGAATCAATAAGCAAAATCATTCATGTACAGGACTTGCTAGGGTTTATAATAAATTATAATTCTCCGTTTCTCACCCCCACCCCTACCATTCTCCACTGGAATGATTTTGTGTTTCGTTTATTTATTCTAATATTTGTAATTTCTTGCTCATTTCTGACCCAAAGAAGAAGGTCTTGCCTTCAAAAGCTAGTCAAAAATAGGTATTGTTAGTCTAATAAAAAGGTATCTTATTTTCTTTTTTGTTTTTTTATTTCTATCTATTATAATACATTACAGAAATCCCACTTGAACCCTAATCTCAATGGGAATTTATTGGAGTTCTGCTAAAAACTAGTCAGGCAAAAACCTTCCTTCCACAAAAAAGATTTATCAACGTCACATGGTGCCATGGAAGAGAGCAGATGGTGAGTGAGTGCTCTGCTCCTGACCTAGCTTCCCTGTTTTCAACAAATTGAACAGGCACTTTGGCGATTAACCTAGTAGAATGGCGAGGAGAGCAAAAGACAACTTACGTCGGCAAACAACTTGTTAGGTTGGTGATGTGGATGGTGTCTAAGCAGCAAAAAAAGGGAAAAGATTGGTGCCGTCAAGAAGGTTTGATGAACAAGAGATGGCATGAGCCTATCTAGCCCATTATGTGTGCTGAAGCCAGTAGGCGAAGCTTGTCGCCTTATCAATTACATTGTTTTGGGTGTACCAAGATGGCAGCAGCTGCACTGGGGAGAATGAAAGCCTCCTTGGATGGACCGGGTTCAGTTTTGTGACATCATGCCATCTCCTGTTCATCAAACCTCCTTGGGTGCTGCACAGAAGAAATAAAGATGGCAGACAGGTTGGGTCTGGTGTCCCCAACAGTGGGCAGTGAATTGGTGGTCGAAGTAACAGCGGTCATCGCAACAATGTAACACACACTTCAGCAGCAGCTGCAAGTTATTATGGATAAAATTGAAGCAGTGATCTCCAGATTGGATGCTATTAGTGCTGATTTTCGTGCCACCCAAGAGAAAATATCAGATCACATCCAGATGGTGTCCCAAATTGTGCAACTGGAGGAAAGGATTGATGACCTGGAGAATCGATCCAGGCGGAACAACTTGAGGTTTGTGGGGTTTCGTGAGACCTTGGCTGAGGCTGAGCTATGGGACTTCCTGGACCAGTGGCTGGTTACGTTGCTGAAGCTGCAGAGTACTGCAGGGACTCTAAAAATAGAGCATGCTCACAGAGTGGGTCCCTGCTGGAACAATAATGGTCTAGAGTAGTA
This sequence comes from Microcaecilia unicolor, assembly GCF_901765095.1. Classification (NCBI taxonomy): domain Eukaryota; kingdom Metazoa; phylum Chordata; class Amphibia; order Gymnophiona; family Siphonopidae; genus Microcaecilia; species Microcaecilia unicolor. The sequence goes on from NC_044034.1 coordinate 343,527,851, forward strand.
GTCTGCTGGCTGCTTAATTTTGTGCACAAAATGGAGATACTGCAGGCTGTATGTGCTGGTAAGCCTTTGGAGTACCAAGGAAAGAAGGTGTTATATTTTCAAAATTATTCCGCTCGAGTTTCCCAGCTGTGGAAAACTCTTATCCCGTGTTGTGCGCAGCTAATTAAGATGTCAATAAAACTTGCATTGCTTTACTCAGCAAAATTATGAGTAATGACCAATGGGTCATTTAAGACTTGTACTGATGTGCAGGTAGCGACTGTGTTTATGGGCAGCCTGGAAGCGTCCTTTGTGTATTGCATGGAGTTTGATTCTTCCTGCAGGGGATTACAATACTATGTGAGTCTGTCACATAGGGTCTCTGTGATTGACGATGTGGGACAGTACAGTTGGAATATTTTGCAAAATTGATTGTTGGGACTGTTGTGTGAATCATCTGGATTGTTATATGGACAGCAAATTAATATCATTAAAATTTATTTTTATTTTGTACTGGACCACTGACTAGACTACCTAGATTGTCGATAACAGTAGGGGGATTAATGGACCTTTTCAACATCCTTCTGGAGCCCTGGATTAGTTCTTATAGGTATTATGGTATTAGTGTGAGGATTCTCTTTGTGTGGTGGTATGGGGGTTGGTTAGAGACTGTTTTATTGGATTTCTGGGAGGCTACAATCATAAGACTTGGGGGGGAAGAGTAATGGACTTCCAGCTGAGCATGTTATTGATGTATCTCTTCACTTCCCCCTCCCCCTTTTTTTTCTCTCCACAGTTGATCCCATATGATTATTGATGCATACCAAGTGTTCTTGTTGTTTCATTTATTAACAATTAGAGAACGCCTGGTGTCTGCTGGAGGTTGTTAATATGTTTAAAGGGCTGGTTGGGTCTGGGCATCTTATTTGTGACTAAACCCTTTTAGGGTGACAGAATAGGGAGGAGTGGGTAAAGGTGATGGGGTTTAGCTTTTTAAGGATAACAAGTGGGGAACTTGTAGGGATGGATTAGGAGAAGACAATGATTAAAGAAGTTATCTTATGGGGTGGTAGTGTGATCTAGCTTAGATTTGTTGGCTTATGGGGGAGAAACGGAGGGGGAGGGAGGAATTACCAAAATGTGTTCAGGATCAATATACAAATATTAATACTAATCATTTTGTGGACTGAATAAGGATTTGGGGGTGGAACTGGAGCCTTAATATGGATAATGATTCTTGCTAGAATCTGTCTGGTCAGGGGATAGCTTAATTAGGTTAAAAGTGATCTCCTGGAATGGGGGGAGGAATGAATTCTCCAATTAAAAGACAGAAGATACTGCACAGATGCTCCATAGGCAGAATGCCATTATAGTCTTATTACAAGAAACCCACCTAAGTTCTGTTGAACATGCCATATTGAAACTCTGGTGGATGGGGAATTGTTTGACAGTATCATTCTAATCGTGTAAAGCAAGGGTAGCCGTATTGTTTCAAAAGGGCATAGCTTTTACAGTTCATCAAACTTTTCAGGGCATGGATAGTTGGCTGGGTGGTGGCACATGTTACTGTTGAGAGACAGCCATTGGTTTTCTGCAGCGTGTACACTCCTAATATTTATGATCCAGAATTTTACAAAGAGTTCTTTCAACACCTGTGTGCCTATGAAGACCTACCTTTGGTGATGGGGAGCAATTTTAATTCAGTATATGACCCTAGTTTTAGATAAAACTCACAATTCTAAAAGGAGTTCCCTTAGTTTGTGACAGGCTTGAGGTCCTTGTTGTTTGGCAGGTTCTGCATCCTTCGAAGAGAGATTACAAACGTCTCTCTAGAGCTCATGGTATACAATCAAGAATAGATTATATCTTGATCTCCTTCCAAGGTCATTCAAGCAATAATTGGCACCTGTAAGTTATCGGACCATGCTTTTATATGGATGGAGTTTAAGCTGGGTAATACACAACTGTTCATAGGCAGTGGAAGTTTCCTCTCAATCTATGCAGGGATTCCAAATTTTGGGACTGTTTGCATAATAACAAAGAAACATTGCTTATTTCAGTCAAGGGCGTGTAGAGGAAGCCATACCCTATTGGGACACTGTCAAAGCAGTTTTAAGAGGGATATTCTTGCTTATTCCATTCATAAAAAGAAAATATGAGAGAGGGAGATTCTTCGTTTGGAGAAACAGCTGAGAGTCGACCTGCACCTGTATGGTAGTTGTATTTTATTTGCAGTTGTGGGGGTCCTGTTAGCCACTCAGGTAGCTTTGAATGAACTCATGTATCAAAGAGCTCAGAAGTTGCAGGCTTATTACAAGTTTCAAATTTACAAATTTTGCAATAAAAATGGGAGCATGTGACTTGGTTGATTAATACTCGGGTAGTAATAAGAAATTGCTTACCTTGCAAACAAATGGTTAGAATAGGGTTCACACTGATCAAGAAATTTGTAAGGCGTTTAGAGAATTCTTTCTTTCATTGTACTTGAAGCCCAGCTCTGAAACTCTGGATAGTACTGCTTGTTTGTCTAGTTTAGATCTGCCACAGATATCAGATGCAGACAGAGAGCTTTTAAATGCCCCTATTACTGTTGATGAAGGAGAGCTCCCTAGGCAAGGCCCCAGAGCATGATGACCTATGGGGGAGAGTTCTATAAAATGTTTTGAACTGACATTTTGAGCTCTCTTACGGCAGTGTTTAATGAAGCTGATGCCAGATTCCTTGAAAACAGCTCAAATCATAGTATTGCATAAACCTGGAAAGGAGCCTGATGTTACAGAGTCTTATCACCCAATTTCAGTGATAAATTGTGAAGCAAAACTTATGGCAAAGATTTTGGCTATTCCACCAAAACATACTTGGGAAAAATTAAACTAAATAACCATTCATACATATAATCGTTAATATAATTATTTAAATTTTAGATTGTGCTCAGTCCATATCCATTACACCCATAGCGTTCCCAGGGAAAGCATGTGGTAGTGTTTAGATGGAACCATCATAGCACAGCCTGTGTTCCACCTCCTCAAAATGTATGCGCACACACCTACTGTTACTTATAATGCAACTTACAGTTAATGATGTTTCAAATTTTCAAAAACAGATCTCATTAAGTCAACTATGCATTCAAACCATAAAGCAGTTAGTTCTTATTATACCCCACAACAAGTAACTGCAGTTATAATATGAATCCTAATTTTGAGTAACACTCACTTGTAAATCTCATACAGCTTGTGGTTACCACTAAATTCTACACATACCACAAATACATACTCAAAAAACCTGATTATGTAAAAAAGAAAAACAAAAAATAACTTCCCTTAGGAACCCAGTGTGCTCGTGCAGGTGATTTAAAATTTCATCAAAGGTTCATTCGTGCTCTTCAACACCATCTCACTTTTCCCTTTAACTCAAGCTGAGTTTCGAATGTCTTCCTCAGAAAGGGAACTACAAACATAAATTCACATTAATGATCTAAACATTATTTTCACCCTATACTAGAATATAATTAAATATTTATACAGCTTCAGTTTCAAAACTTAAATTCAATAATTCACATGAATACAATTCATTGTTACCATCAATGTCAGGTACTATCCCTGAGCAGGTATTGTCTGGAACCCTCCTTGCTCTCCAAACCAAATAGCTGCCCGACACCTTACTCTGTTTAAATACCCAAGGGGAACCTCCCCATTGGTTCCCATGCAGCCAATAAGATTGAGAGAGGGAAAGGGACTCATAATAGCTGGATACACCCAAGATTATTTAAAGGGGCCATTACTCTCAGGGAATTCTGGCCCCACATTTCATAACCATTCAACCTCTCTATTTAAACCCCGGGGGTAAACAGTGTCCCACATATAAATAAACCGTTGTTCCTTAAATTACAGAGGGGAGGAAATTTGAGTGATATTTTGATTAGGAAGGAACAACGGTTTATTTATATGTGGGACACTGTTTACCCCCGGGGTTTAAATAGAGAGGTTGAATGGTTATGAAATGTGGGGCCAGAATTCCCTGAGAGTAATGGCCCCTTTAAATAATCTTGGGTGTATCTAGCTATTATGAGTCCCTTTCCCTCTCTCAATCTTATTGGCTGCATGGGAACCAATGGGGAGGTTCCCCTTGGGTATTTAAACAGAGTAAGGTGTCGGGCAGCTGTTTGGTTTGGAGAGCAAGGAGGGTTCCAGACAATACCTGCTCAGGGATAGTACCTGACATTGATGGTAACAATGAATTGTATTCATGTGAGTAATTGAATTTAAGTTTTGAAACTGAAGCTGTATAAATATTTAATTATATTCTAGTATAGGGTGAAAATAATGTTTAGATCATTAATGTGAATTTATGTTTGTAGTTCCCTTTCTGAGGAAGACATTCGAAACTCAGCTTGAGTTAAAGGGAAAAGTGAGATGGTGTTGAAGAGCACGAATGAACCTTTGATGAAATTTTAAATCACCTGCACGAGCACACTGGGTTCCTAAGGGAAGTTATTTTTTGTTTTTCTTTTTTACATAATCAGGTTTTTTGAGTATGTATTTGTGGTATGTGTAGAATTTAGTGGTAACCACAAGCTGTATGAGATTTACAAGTGAGTGTTACTCAAAATTAGGATTCATATTATAACTGCAGTTACTTGTTGTGGGGTATAATAAGAACTAACTGCTTTATGGTTTGAATGCATAGTTGACTTAATGAGATCTGTTTTTGAAAATTTGAAACATCATTAACTGTAAGTTGCATTATAAGTAACAGTAGGTGTGTGCGCATACATTTTGAGGAGGTGGAACACAGGCTGTGCTATGATGGTTCCATCTAAACACTACCACATGCTTTCCCTGGGAACGCTATGGGTGTAATGGATATGGACTGAGCACAATCTAAAATTTAAATAATTATATTAACGATTATATGTATGAATGGTTATTTAGTTTAATTTTTCCCAAGTATGTTTTGGTGGAATATTCATATTTGAGGACTTGGGTAGTCTATATGTTTTTTCTTCCGGTTGAGTAGAAAGATTTTGGCTAACCAATTGGCCCAGTTGCTCCCTTCCTTAATAGCAGATTCGTAGGTGGGCTTTCTGTTTCAGCAATACAGTTAAAAACATTCACCTCATTGGAGGTAGTAAATTGGAGGGCACTCCCTCACTGCTTTATAAGCTTTGATGCAAGGAAAGCTTTTGATAGAGCAGGTTTTGTATGGCGTATTGGATCATTATGAGATTCAAGGTTTTTTCCTTGGGACGATTCAAGCTTTTTATCAGGAACCTAAGGCAATGCTACGGGTTAATAGGGTGCTTTCTCCAAGTTTTAATATTCAGCGGAGAGCCTGTCATAGTTGTCTCATCTCCCCTCTCTTATTCATACTGACTTTAGATTCATTCATAAGAGAGAGATAATCAATCCTGAAATTAGAGGGGTCTCTATTGGGTGGCATAAGTAAGATTGCAACTTTTGCAGATGATCTGTTACTTCACATAACACAGCCACATAACTTTCTTCTGGTGTTGATGGAGAGTTTCAATGAATATGGAGATATTTCAGAATTTAAATTTAATCAGCACAAGTCAGAGACCCTAGCCACTCGGAAATTGCTTCAGCTGAGGCAGAGAGGGAATTCCCCTTAAAATGGGCACAGGACTCATTAGATATTAGAGCTGCCCAGTAATCCTAGTCAATTCTACAAGAAAAATGTTTAAAAACTCTTTCATTTCCCTTTCAACAATGGTGACATGGAAGACCCTCCCCCCTCTCCCCTGTTCTTAAGTGGGTAGGTTTGTTTATTTAGGATGACTTTACTCCCAAATTATCTATATGTTTATGGTTCTCCAAGCAAGTGGCCAAGAAAATAAAGGCTAAAGAGTTAGCGTTCCTGAAATACAGAAAAACTCAAGAAGAGGAACACAGAGAGGAATACCGGATGAAACTGAAAGAAGCCAAGAGAGAGATACGTCTGGCGAAAGTGCAAGCGGAAGAACAAATGGCTAGAAATGTAAGGAGGGGTGACCAAAATTTCTTCAGGTATATTAGTGAAAGGAGGAAGACTAAAAAAGGAATTGTGAAACTGAAAGATGCTGCGAACCTCTATGTAGATAATGATGAGGAAAAAGCAAACTTGCTAAATAGAAACTTTTGTTCTGTTTTCACAGAAGAAAATCCTGGAGAAGGACCGCGATTGACTGGCAAAAGTACTAATGAGAATGGAATGGATATAGCACCGTTCACGGAAGAGAGTGTGTATGAACAACTTGAAAATCTAAAGGGTGGACAAAGCCGTGGGACCGGACGGGATCCACCCCAGGATATTGAGGGAGCTCAGAGAGGTTCTGGCGGGTCCTCTTAAAGATTTGTTTAATAAATCCTTGGAGACGGGAGAGGTTCCGTGGGATTGGAGAACGGCAGATGTGGTCCCTTTTCACAAAAGTGTTGATAGGGAAGAAGCTGGAAACTTCAGGCTGGTAAGCCTCACTTCGGTTATTGGAAAAGTAATGGAAGCGATGTTGAAGGAAAGGATAGTGAATTTCCTGGAAGCATGTTTGTTGCAAGATCCGAGACAACATGGTTTTACCAAAGGTAAATTGTGCCAAACGAATCTCATTGAATTCTTTGACTGGGTGACCGGAGAATTGAATCATGGACATGCTATGGACGTAATCTACTTAGATTTCAGCAAAGCTTTTGACATGGTTCCCCACAGGAGGCTCTTGAATAAACTTGACAGACTGAAGATAGGACCCAACATGGTGAACTGGATTAGGAACTGGTTGACGGGCAGACGCCAGAGGTTGGTGGTTAATGGAATTCGCTCGGATGAGGGAAAGGTGAGTAGTGGAGTGCCTCAGGGATCAGTGCTGGGGCCGATTCTGTTCAATGTATTTGTGAGTGACATTGCCAAAGGGTTAGAAGGTAAAGTTTGCCTTTTTGCGGATGATACTAAGATTTGTAACAGAGTGGACACCTGGGAGGGAGTGGAAAACATGAAAAAGGATCTGTAGAAGCTAGAAGAATGGTCTAAGGTTTGGCAATTAAAATTCAATGCGAAGAAATGCAAAGTGATTCACTTAGGGAGTAGAAATCCATGGGAGATGTATGTGTTAGGCGGTGAGAGTCCGATATGTACAGACAAGGAGAGGGATCTTGGGATGATAGTATCTGAGGATCTGAATGCGACGAAATAGTGTGACAAGGCGGTGGCCTTAGCTAGAAGGTTGCTAGGCTGTATAGAGAGGGGAGTGACCAGCAGAAGAAAAGAGGTTTTAATGCCCTTGTATAAGTCATTGGTGAGGCCCCACCTGAAGTATTGTGTTCAGTTTTGGAGGCCAGATCTAGCTAAGGATGTAAAAAGAATTGAAGCGGTGCAAAGAAAAGCTACGAGAATGGTATGGGATTTGCGTTACAAGATGTATGAGGAGAGACTTGCTGACCTGAACATTTATACCCTGGAGGAAAGGAGAAACAGGGGTGATATGATACAGACGTTCAAATATTTGAAAGGTATTAATCCGCAAACGAACCTTTTCCGTAGATGGGAAGGCGATAGAACTAGAGGACATGAAATGAGATTGAAGGGGGGCAGACTCAAGAAAAATGTCAGGAAGTATTTTTTCATGGAGAGAGTGGTGGATGCTTGGAATGCCCTCCCTTGGGAGGTGGTGGAGATGAAAACGGTAGTGCAATTCAAGAATGCGTGGGATAAACATAAAGGAATCCTGTTCAGAAGAAATGGATCCTCAGAAGCTTAGCGGAGATTGGGTGGCAGAGCTGGTGGTGGGAGGCGGGGCTAGTGGTTGGGAGGCGGGGCTAGTGCTGGGTAGACTTCTACAGTCTGTGCCCTAAAAATGGCAGATACAAATCAAGGTCAGGTATACACAAAAAGTAGCACATATGAGTTTATCTTGTTGGACAGACTGGATGGACCGTGCAGGTCTTTCTCTGCCATCATCTACTATGTTAACTATGTTACTATGTTTTGCAGCAGCTTCCGATTAGGCTGCTGCAGAAGGATTTGATAATTATAAATAAGGAAATCACCAAGTTCTGCTGGTAGGGGGGTTGGAAGTTTGGCGGCCTGCAGACGTATACAAATACAGCTATGCATGTTTGAGACATTTTGGGAGACTAGTTATTTGATAGCATGGCATTTGCTCCCATACAGTTGGAAAGAGAATATTTCAGCCCATGGCACTTCAATTACCTTTTGTATGTCCCTAGTGTGACAGATTTCTGCCTCATTTGTGGCAAATGTGTTTTACTTAAATCATTGGAAGACACTTGGAGAATGCTGACTGGCCTATGGGCACAAAACATTGATGTACAGTGATTTGCTGCCTGTGCAAGGCAATGGAGATTTTATGCCAGGATATTGGACAGAGCTGCATTTTCTGGGTGAGCTCAGGAAGGGGGGGGGGGGGGGGGGGTGCTAACAATACTTGAAAACTTTCTTAACGTTGATGGTACTCAAGATTCCTTCAATGAAATTCTGCAATGGGTGGCTGGCAGTCAGAGCAGATATTTTGTATATATACAGATTAGTTTGGACAAGGGTGAGTTATCAGTCCAGCTATGGTAAAACTCTTCAGACCTTTTTGTGGGGGGGCGTTAGTGCCCTTCATCAGACATTGTGGGTACATGGTCCTTCCAGAAATTATGGTGCTCTTATCAATAAATAGAACAAGGACTTGAAGGGGGGTACAGAGAGGTATTTGCATTTTAATAGCAGTCGTGGGGGTCCTATTAGCCACTCAGGTAGCTTTGAATGAACTCGTGTATCAGAGCTCAGAAGTTGCAGGCTTATTACAAGTTTCAAATTTACAAATGTGGCAATAAAAGTGGGAGAATATGGCTCAGTTGATTAAGACTTGGGGTGGTAATAAGAAAGTGCTTACCTTGCAAACAAAGGGTGAGAAGAAGGATACTTTGCATATAAGCAGGTTAGTCATTGCTTAAGCTAATAAAACCGCTGCAGGGTAGACTTCTACAGTCTGTGCCCTGATCATGACTGAATAGATATGGAGGGGCTGGAGTATAAATTTTAAGGGGCTTCGATGTTAGCTTCAATCTTTTAGTACAGGAACAGTGCTGGGCAGACTTTTACGGTCTGTGCCCTGAGAAAGGCAGGGGACAAATCAAACTCCGGTATACATATAAAGTATTACATACCATGTAAAATGAGTTTATCTTGTTGGGCAGACTGGATGGGACCGTTCAGGTCTTTATCTGCTGTCATTTACTATGTTACTATGACAAGGGGGAGTTATCAGTCTAGCTATGGTAAAACTCTTCAAATCTTTTTTTTTTTTTAAGAGTTAGTGCTCTTCATCAGACATTGTGGGTACATGGTCCTTCCAGAAATTATGTTGCTCTTATCAATAAGTAGAATAGGACTTTGGGGGGACAGAGAGGATTACAAAACATTTATCATAAATTCAGGTTATTCCCTCTTTGCTTCATAGTGCTAACTTGAGAGATAGTCAATTTAAGATATTGTATAGGGCATATTTCTCCCAACACCCAGCCTATAGGGCATACTGTAGGACTTCCCCTGTATGTGCTAAACATGGAGCTGCAGAGAACAGATGGATTCATACTTTTTGGCTTGGAATAGCCTGCTATTTGTAGTATTTGCTGGTTATTCTATCAGATTTTTGCCAGTGGGCTTTCTTTTTTTTGGGGGGGGGGGGGGGGGGGAATCTGGCGGCTGAGAGTTTTTGATGAAGTTTGTGTGGTGGGGAAAAGTATATTTTGCAGGCCTGGCTGTGAGATTCAGGTTCCACTCAATGGCAGTGGCATAATTCTTCTCATAGTTTATTGCTTTTGGAGGCTCGAGATGCTGATTTTACTTTTAAATGTTGGAAGGTATTTTTGACAGTCTGTGATCCTTATCTACAAATGTTGCCTCTCAGGGGAAGAAGTTTGGTCTTGAACACACTGGAGGGGGGGGAGTGAATAATAGTTTCATAATTGGCAACCAGGGGTGGAGGCATTGGGAGGTGGAATGGGGGAGTTAATTTTGAGATGGAGGGAACATTTGATTTTCTTTTTCCTGCAATAAAGATTGGAGGGTTATAAGAACCCAGAATTTCCACTGCATAAGACTGGAGTAGGTGGGGGGGGGGGGGGCAATATGGGGGGGAGAGGTATAATTGTATTACTAATTGATATTTTAAACTTGCTCTGTGTTTTCATTCATTGAGGACTGTGGTTATAATGGTCCCCTGTTAATTACATGGACTGTAACAAGTTTGTTGATTTTTCTGATAATCACCAATTAAAAAGCAGTTTTGAGTTAAAAAGACTTATAATTTACTGTCTGTAGTGGAAGGAATAACAAAAAGTGAGCAGACATCAGTATAAGACATGTTGAGAATACAGGGCTTGATGGCATCGACAGTATGTGTCACTTCCTTGGTGTATCTCAATATGAGCAGGCCCAATGAATTTTATGATGCCAATGACTGGAAGCCACTCAAGATCTTTGAGACAGAATCCAAAGCACCCAGAAATATAGCTAGAAGGATCTCCTTCCAAATTCCTTTTGTTCAAATTGTCCTAACCATGAATGTGTCAAGTCTGGGTATTCAAGGTTTCTGGTCTGTTCAGGAAAATCTTCATCACATACGTTTCCTAGAGCTAAGGGCAGTTCTGAATGCTCTAAGGCAAAAATCCCTAAACTAAGGCCTGTGGCTCATGGAGCTCATGCTTCTTTCCTCACAATTATTTTTTTACCTACATATGAATTCACCCTGTCAAATAGGTTTTGGGGGTTTTGCGTGCATAACAGCAGCAAATGCAGCAATACTGACGCAGTCAAAGAAAAAAAAATGATAGTAGAACAAGGTACCAAACTCCAAGATGTCCTACTCAGTAAACTGACCCCCCCCCCCCCCATGTCCTTTTAATAATTTTGAATTTCCTTTTTTTCTGATAGGGTGGTTCTCCCTTACATTCCAAGTTCCTGCCTAAGGTGTTGTCCAATTTCCACCTTATCTAGTCAGTTGTCCTTTTTATATTTTTCTCAGTCCTTATGGCCACAAAAGTGAAAAGTCTTGTACAGTTTCAAGTGCAAACAGAGCCCTAACCTAAATTTGGAGCGTAATAAAGAGCACCCAGCTTTTTGTTTGTTTTGACCATTTCTTTATTATTTCAATATTGCCTTCAAAAACATAAGAGGCAAATTGTAAAATGTCAACAAGAACATTTTTTGCCCATTAGCATTGTTGTGGCTGTATATGCCCCTATTTTGTTTAAGGGTATCTTGTAACTGTGTAGTCTCATGTGTGAGGACTACTATTCTGCATAACCTTCGAGAAAGCAAAGCTGTTTACCTGTCACAGGTGTTGTCCGAGGACAGCAAGGTACCAGTCCTCAAAGCCCTCCTGCTTGCCCAAGCAGTTTTTTAAATCCTAAATTGTAGATATATGCCAAACTTGGGGAGGGGGTGATAACCTGTGCAACTGTTATGAGCTAGAACATTCCATTCATACTCAATAGAGCATGTCAGAAAGCTCTAGAATCATTCCAGTCATTGCTTTGACCTGGGCTTCATCCAGTGATGTCACCCATGTGTGAGAACCAATATCCAAATTTCCTCAGACACCTGTTACAAGTAAGTAATTTTTATCTCCAATACAGTATTTTACTGATTGATTCAGGCCTGCTGTTTCATTTGCAGGTGGCCAACAAATAGTGAGAAAGTGGAGACTGATAATTGGGATGCCTGGGCTACCCAGCCCTCTCTCACTGTTCCAAGTGCCGGGCAGCTTAGACAGCGGTCAGCCTTCACCCCAGCCACTGTGACTGGATCCTCGCCATCCCCTGTCTTGGGTCAGGTCAGCTGATGTTTGTTCTCATGGAATTGAAACTTTAGTTCTAAAGTTCTGAGCAGGACTTTACCTTGAAAAATAACTTAGTAAATAAGTTTACATGTTTGTTTGATTGCCATTGCAAATGAAAGAAAAGAAAAGCAAAAAGGCTTTCCTAACTATCTGCCAAGCTAACCACGCACCTGTCTGAATATCGATCAGTATAAGATTAGCACTGAGGTGACCACTGTAACTTGAATATTCAATGCCGGTGCCTGGACATGGCCCAGCACTGAATGTGCAGGCTCAGTTTAGCCTGTGGTTGTAAGCGGCTTAAAATCCACTGACTGCCGTGGGCTGAATGTTAACCCCTGTATGGATTAACACGTGAATCTGTAGTAGTCATGGTTCAGATTCTGTATTCTAACCAAGAGTAAAAGTATGTAATGTAGTTTCTCTTATCCAAATAAGGGTGAGAAAGTGGAGGGACTCCAGGCCCAAGCTTTGTATCCATGGAGAGCCAAAAAAGACAACCATCTGAACTTTAACAAAAACGATATCATCACCGTTCTGGAACAGCAGGACATGTGGTGGTTCGGAGAGGTCCAGGGTCAGAAAGGCTGGTTTCCAAAATCCTATGTCAAGTTAATTTCAGGCCCCATGAGGAAATCAACAAGGTATTTGACTTTTGTTTCATTTCAGAAAGAAAGCATTAACTTGATGATATGGTCAGGCCTGGATTTAGGCATAGGCTACACAGGTAATTACCTAGTGTACCAAATAGCTGGGCTTATCAGGAGACTGATGCTACTTAGTAGTACTTGCTTTAGGACCATGGTGTCGGGGGGGGGGGGGGGGGGGGGACCTCTTCTACTCACCGTTTTCCAGTTAAGCTTATGGGGGCTAACATCTTAAATCAAGCCCTGGAAATGGTTGAAAAAAAAAAGGAAACTTTCTCTCAATCATAATTGATTACGCATTTTAAAGCCCTGGCCAGTTCTCTAGATTTTGACTGGGTATTAATTGCAGAAATATTTATGAAACTTCTTTAATGAGTACTGCTTCTTGCATTTCAGCAGATCCTCTGTTTGTGTTTGGATGAATGTCTTGCTTATAGGAAAGGATAGGTGTCTATGCTATGGCAACTATCTCTGTCCTCGGCTTCTAACATGAATAACAGTGTTCTGACTTATTTGTCTGTACTTGAGAAAGATCCACTTTTGAACACCTTTAAGAGCCACTTTATGAAAATGAAGTGCTTAAGGTCTTTGCCATTCAGGTCACCTTACATTGTAAGGGATATAAAATAGATTAACACAAATGTCTAAATGTCATTTATATTTTTGTTTACTCTTCTTCAAGCATTGATTCAACTTCGTCAGAAAGTACTGCTAGCCTAAAAAGAGTAGCTTCACCATCAGCCAAGCCATCAGCACAAGGAGAAGGTAAAGAGTTCAAATATTTCAACTGATACAGGCTTAGAATTAATGTAGTATGTGCAGATGTGAAGTGTGCAGACACCGAAACACAAATTGAGAATTAAAAAAATATTAGGACGAAAGGTCATGTATCCTAGAAATAGAATTAAACTGAGAAGCCATAAATCTACTTATGTACTTTTCAGCATGCAGTAGGTAGAAAATAACTGAATCAGTGTATCTTTTATATATATATATATATATATATATATATATATCTTTTATTTTACATTTACATATTAACACAAATGTTTCAGCAATATCTCACTTAACATTATCCAAAAATCTTCCCTAAGAAAACATAATCTTCAACTTTGTCGACATAATTTGGATCCAAGAACCAGGAAATAGAAAACATACAGTGAAAAATAATCATCAATAGAGCAGTAGACAGCTTAACTTAGGCAGCCGATATACAGCAAATCAATTATTGGGTGCGACCGGGGTATCCCTATCACCTTCTTTAGAATTTACAAATTCTATCAGTTTCTTGGGGTCATAGAAAGCATAATTTATTGAATTCAAAGTCACTAAAAATCTGCAAAGGAATTTCAAAACCAAAGAACCACCTAAATTAAGAACTTTGGGTTTTATAACCAAAAATTCTGTCCTTTTCTGTGTTTCCCTTGCTAAGTCAGGGAAAACTTGTATTTTATACCCCAGGAAAACTGCATTCATATAGCGAAAATACATGCAGAAAATATTATTTCTGTCTGGCTCTAATGCAAATGTCACTAGAAGGGTTGTTCTTTCCATTATTACTTCCAGAGAACGCTCTAGGAATTCAGTCAGATTTAAATCAGGTTGAGATTGTACAGTCAAAAATCTGGAAGTTCCTGTAATGTATTGGGCTCTGACTATAGGCGGATAGCCTTCTGTCGGAATTCCCAATATCTCCCCAAAATATTTCTTCAGCATATCAAGTGCAGGTATAAGAGGTGACTTTGGGAAATTTAAAAACCGCAAATTGTTTTTCCTCCCCTGATTTTCCAGGTACTTAAGCTTACATGCTTGAAACTCCCTATCCCTGATAGCTGAAACTGTAAAACTCTGTAAATGAGCAACCTCAACTTCTAGTGAAGTAATTTTATTCAAATGATTTTCAGCTTGTCCAGACAGAGTTTGACACGACTGTTTCAAATCTGCAATCTCTCCCCTAAAGGAGTTGGATAACTGAAGAAGGCAGGAATTTAATCCCTGTATCGCATCCCATAACAATTCCATAGTTACAACAGCTGGTCTCACTATCCCTCCATTCCCTCTGGAAGCAGCGTTCTGGGCAGTAGAAGAAGAGAGCTCCAAACTTTGGCTTTCCTCCAATAACAGCCTACCTGGGGTCGATACCGCAACGGGTCCTCCTCTCACAGTTAGGGAAGGCTGGCCCCTTTCTGGCGCCTCTCCTCGCTGTGACCCCATCAACACGTAGCTACTTCCTGGTCTTGGAGGAGCTGCATCAGGTAGAGGGCTTAATGAAACTTCCTTACCGCTGCGGTCCGCCTCCTAGGTTGCGGATTCCGTCGAAGCGTGTGTCAGCTGTCCCAGTTAATGGCCATTGTGTGCTAAAAGAGTTTTTGCAATCCTGTAATAGGCATCGACACACAGCATGTTAAACTGCATGCTAAGGAGCTGATCGTCTATCCCGAAGCATGCAGAGCTGTGGGTTGATGTCTACCATGGGGTTCAATTCCAGATACCTACCACCAGGTCTTAGGCTGATGTAAAGCCCCCGCGATCTGCATCAGCCCCATCTCCTTCACATGTGCCCCACTATGGCACCGTCCCATCCTGTGAAATCACCCGACCTGGTTCCCTCCCCCGGCAACATAAAACAAAATTTCCCCTTTGGCCTCCCTTGACATGAAGTCACATTTCTAGATGGGTAAAGAGAGCCCTTGAAGGCAGGCCTGGCAGAACCAGGACCTGGGCTGCGGACTGGAACCAAGCCTGGATGCTGGATTGCAAGACAAGCAGGACAACCTGTTGCGAAGGCAATGGGAGAAGGAACGTAGCTTGCCTAAGAAGGCCCCTGAAACTGATGTCAACGGAAGGCACCCAGCATCCCACCCCCTGCAGGTCAACAAAGGAATACTCCTGGCATGCACACACACCCTGGGGGCCTCCCCTGGCAGGACTCAGACAAGCCAGTTTGGAGCGCAGAAGATGGCGGTAAAGGCCGCCCGCTGCCCACACAGAGATGCTGGAGTAACTGCAAGGCCGGTCACTTGCCCAAGCCCATGGCCTTTGCAATCTGTCATTATTCTAGATGGATGAGCTCTTGGGCCGTCGCCAGGCTTCAGTAGTCTGGAGGGTCCTGTCTGAAAGCAAGCAAGTCACTCCCAGAAGAGTAGAGGCACATGGAATGGCTTTGAGTTCTTGGGGAAGAGCCAGGACCTGGGATGGCTCTGGAAAGAGCCCTTGGGGGAAGGCCAGCAGAACCGAGACCTGGGGTGAAGACTGGAACCGAGGCTGGACATTGGAACCAAGGTTGGATACTGGATCACAAGGCAAGCAGGACAACTGTTGCGAAGGCAATGGAAAAAGGATAAGCCGATCAATCCATAGACTGGTGGGTTGTGTCCATCTACCAGCAGGTGGAGATAGAGAGCAATCTTTTGCCTCCCTATATGTGGTCATGTGCTACCGGAAATTCCTCAGTATGTTCTCTATCTCAGCAGGTGTGTGGTCACACAGCAGCAGCTCTGGCTAGGTCTCCAAGCCTAATTGTTTAGGTTTTGTTGAGTACCTGGGGTTGAGGGCTCTTCTTGAGCAAGTGCAAACCTGGTGGTGCCAGGTCCCTCCTTTTCTCCCCCTCCCGCTGGCTCCGTTAAAAAAAAAAAAATTTTTTTAACGTTCAAAAAGGACGTCCATTTGCAGCTGCTCACTGGAACAAGTCGTCGCAGCTCGGAGCAAGAAGCAGGTAATTTTTACCTTTTACTAGCAGGCAGGGGGTTCCCCGAATGGTCTCCACGTGGCTATGGCCGCGGATGGCAAGGGCGCAAAAAGACGCTCCCCGGAACGTGTTCGCGCACCTAGCGGGGAAGCGGGGGGTTTGAAGGTAGAGTCGCCCTTTTTGGGCGCCCTTTCGGAACCGGGAGAGTTCACCGGTTTTTCCCCCGGCACGGCAGCCTTTCCCGCCTTAGATACCCATCCCCCGCTGGCCGCCCTCCCGGTCGCGACCGGCCACGCGGCTCGGACGGCTTCTTCTTGGGCCGCCTTCGAGATGGGAGACGTTAACAGCTTGGTCGCCCTTGAATCGGGCAACAGTAAGAAGTCGGCGAAATTAAAACGCCCTTCTTCCCGCGCGGCTCCTTCTCGGAGTTTCGCGGCAGACGCCATTTTGGACGCGCAACAAGCCTCTCCCCCACTACTGGGAGCGCAGTTGGAGGGCGCCTCTAGGGCCGCGGCACAGGCTGCAGATATGAAAACGCCCTTCTTCCCGCGCAGCTCCTTCTCGGAGTTTCGCGCCAGACGCCATTTTGGACGCGCAACATGCCTCTCCCCCACTACTGGGAGCGCAGTTGGAGGGCGCCTCTAGGGCCACGGCACAGGCTGCAGAAATGCACAGACTGGGGGGTTTCTCCCCTGAGTTCAATTTGCTGCTGCATCAGGCATTTCTTAAGCAGAACACTGCCCCTGCCCACCTCTCTGATCGGGGTGATGAGGCCTCTATGCTTAAGCGCCCTCGGGTGGATCTTCCACCCTCGGGGGACTCGGTCTCCTCTGATGTGGATGACGGCAGCGTGTCTGAGTTCTCCCAGAGATCCTTAGCGGTATCGATGGAAGAGACTGATCCCCGCTCGGATGGAGCGGACGACCCCTCTGCAGCGCGCCTTTTTCGCTCAGAGGATTTGCCCAACCTGCTGGTGCAGGCCATGAGCATTTTGAAGATTGCCTCTACTGGCTCTGCCATTATGCTGGGAACGAAGCGCCTGCCTAGAACCTTCCACGTTCATGAAGCCATGCAGACCTTAATTTCAGCGCAATGGGATGCCCCTGAGGCGAGCCTGAAAGTAGCCAGGGCTATGTCCCGCCTGTACCCCTTTCCTGAGGGGGAGCGGGAAGCCTTTGTCTGGCCCATGGTAGATTCCTTAATCACTGCCGTGACTAAGAAAACGGCGCTGCCGGTGGAAGGTGGCACTGCCCTGAAGGACGCCCAAGACAGGAGAATGGAGGCGGCCTTAAAGTCGTCCTTTGAGGCGGCCGCTCTGAGTTTGCAAGCCTCGGTTTGCGGCTCCTACGTGGCTAGGGCGTGCCTGACTGTCTTGCAGTGGGCTTCCCCCTCGGACCCTTCCTGGAGGGCGGAATGGCCGACCCTGGAGTCGGGTCTGGCCTACTTGGCAGACTTGCTGTATGATGTTTTGAGAGCCAAGGGCATGGCTCAGACAGTCTCTGCGCGGCGGTGGCTCTGGCTGAAGCACTGGTCTGCTGACCATGCTTCTAAATCTCACCTAGCCAAGTTGCCTTTTAAAGGCAAGCTGCTCTTTGGGGACGAGCTGGACAAGACAGAGCTCGGCACGTCCAAGGGCAAGAGGTTGCCGGAGGTCAGGACTCGGGCCGGCAGTGCCCGTCCTGGTTCTTCTAAGGGCCGATTCCAGGAAGCCCGTCGGTATCGCCCGGGCAAGTCAGCCTCCTCTGCCTCCGCTTCCTTCAAGCGGAACTTCTCCCCCAAGCAGCATTCCTTTCGTAGGGACCGCCGTCCTGGAGGTTCATCTTGCGGCGCGCCCCCAGGGTCGCGTACCCAATGACAGGGACCTGGTCCATGGCCCAGTGCAGATAGGAGGAAGGTTGTCCTCGTTTCTGGGCGAGTGGACCAGGGTAACTTCAGACGCTTGGGTTCTGGAAGTCATCAGAGACGGCTACAAGCTAGAGTTCTGCCAACCCCTAAGAGACGGGTTTGTAAACTCTCCTTGCAAGTCTCAGGTCAAAGCAGCTGCCGTGCGGCAGACTTTGAGCAACCTGATCCGCCTGGGTGCGGTGGTCCCGGTGCCAGTAGATCAGCTTGGCAAGGGGCGCTACTCCATTTACTTTGTGGTGCCAAAGAAAGGAGGGTCTGCTCGGCCTATTCTCGACCTCAAGGGAGTCAATCAGGCCTTGAAAGTTCGGCACTTCCGGATGGAGACCCTCCGCTCCGTAATAGCTGCGGTGAAAAAGGGAGAATTCCTGGCCTCCCTGGACATCAAGGAAGCTTACCTACATATTCCCATCTGGCCGCCTCATCAGCGCTTTCTGCGCTTTGCAGTGCTGGATCGACACTTCCAGTTCAGAGCCCTCCCGTTCGGGTTGGCTGCGGCTCCGCGAACCTTCTCCAAAGTAATGGTGGTCATCGCGGCCTTCCTCCGCAAGGGGGGAGTGCAAGTCCATCCCTATCTGGACGACTGGCTGATCAGAGCCCCTTCCTATGCGGAGTGCGGGAGAGCTACAGACAGGGTCATTGCTCTTCTGAGCTCCCTGGGATGGATCATCAACTGGGAGAAAAGCCAGCTGCGCCCGACTCAGTCCCTGGAGTATCTGGGAGTTCGATTCGACACCCAAGTGGGCAGAGTGTTCCTGTCGGACAACCGGAGCGTCAAACTTTAGACCCAGGTGGGCCAGTTCCTAGCCTCCTCTACTCTTCGAGCTTGGGACTATGTGCAGCTGTTGGGCTCCATGACAGCCACGATGGAGGTAGTGCCCTGGGCCAGGGCTCATATGAGACCACTACAGCACTCTCTTCTGCGGCGGTGGACTCCAGTCTCGGAGAATTACATTGTACGCCTTCCTTTGGATCCAGCGGTGCGAAAGACGCTGAGCTGGTGGCTGAGGCCAGGCAAGCTGTCCGCAGGAATGCCTCTTACGACCCCGGAGTGGGTTGTTGTCACGACGGACGCCTGCCTGATGGGCTGGGGAGCCCACTGCCTGGGACGGACAGCGCAGGGGCTCTGGTCTCCTGCAGAGACGAAATGGTCCATCAACCTCCTGGAGCTACGAGCCATTCGGTTGGCGCTTCTAGAGTTTCTCCCGGTACTGGTGCTGAGGCCTGTACGGGTCCTGTCGGACAATGCCACGGCTGTGGCCTATGTCAATCGCCAGGGAGACACCAGGAGCGCCCCCCTAGCCAAGGAGGCCATGAAGCTATGCCTGTGGGCGGAAGCGAATCTGGAACAGCTGTCGGCGGCCCACATTGCAGGAGTCATGAATGTCAAGGCGGACTTTCTCAGTCGCCATACCTTGGATCCCGGAGAGTGGCAACTGTCTGCTCGGGCGTTCTTGGACATCACGAAACGCTGGGGCCGGCCGAGCCTGGATCTGATGGCGTCCTCGGCCAATTGCCAAGTGCCGCATTTTTTCAGCAGAGGACGGGACCCTCAATCTCTGGGAGTTGATGCTCTTCTCCAGCAGTGGCCAGCACAGGAGCTTCTCTACGTGTTCCCGCCCTGGCCCATGATGGGCAGGGTGCTAGGCCGGGTGGCAAAGCATCTGGGCCGGGTGATCCTGGTGGGTCCGGATTGGCCCAGACGTCCCTGGTATGTGGACTTAGTCAGACTCTCGGTGGACGGCCCTCTGCGGCTGCCAGCGGAGTGGGGCCTCTTACATCAGGGTCCCGTGGTGATGGAGGATCCCTCCCCCTTTGGTCTTACGGCCTGGCTCTTGAGCGGAAGCGGCTGAGGAAGAAGGGCTTCTCAGTCAAGGTCATCGCCACTATGCTGAGAGTGAGGAAGCGCTCTACTTCCACCACTTACGCCAGGGTTTGGCGTACCTTTGCGTCGTGGTGCGAGGTAGGCTCTGTATCGCCCTTCACTGCTCCGATATCTTCAGTGTTGGCGTTTCTGCAAGAGGGGCTGGAGAAAGGCCTGTCGCTCAGTTCGCTGAAAGTCCAGGTGGCGGCGCTAGCTTGCTTCAGGGGTCGTCTGAAGGGGGCTTCCCTGGCTTCACAGCCGGATGTGGTACGCTTTCTCAAAGGAGTTAATCACCTGCGCCCCCCCCCCCCCCCCCCCCTCTGCACTCGATAGTGCTTACGTGGAATCTCAATCTGGTGCTACGGACCTTGCAGAAGCCGCCCTTCGAGCCCTTGCCAAGGGCATCGCTGAAGGACCTGACGTTGAAAGCAGTCTTCCTGGTGGCTATCACATCAGCCAGAAGAGTTTCCGAGCTCCAGGCGCTCTCGTGTAGAGAACCGTTCCTGCGATTCACGGAGGCAGGAGTATCGATTCGCCCAGTGCCTTCCTTCCAGCCCAAGATTGTTTCTCGATTCCATGTGAATCAGCAGCTTTACCTACCCTCTTTTCGTAGGGAGGACTACCCAGAGGAGTACCCTGCTCTCAAATACCTGGATGTTAGACGGGTCATCATCAGATACTTGGAAGTGACCAATGATTTCCGGAAGTCGGATCATCTGTTCGTGCTGTTCGCAGGCCCTCGTAAGGGTCTGCAGGCATCTAAGCCTACGGTGGCATGTTGGGTCAAGGAAACGATCGCGTCAGCTTATGTGGCGGCAGGGAAGATTCCGCCTATTCAGCTGAAGGCACACTCTACTAGAGCTCAAGCAGCCTCGATGGCGGAGTCCAGATCTGTCCCCTTGGAAGAGATTTGCAGAGCGGCTACTTTGTCGTCGGCTCATACCTTCTCACGACACTACCGCTTGGATGTGGCTGCTCGGGCCGAGGCCCAGTTTGGGGCTTCAGTTTTGCGTTCAGGGATTTCCATGTCCCGCCCTGGGTGAGTACTGCTTCGGTACATCCCACTAGTCTATGGATTGATCGGCTTGATGATAGGGAAGGTAAAATTATGTATCATACCTGATAATTTTCTTTCCCTTAATCATAGCCGATCAATCCATAGCCCCTCCCAGATATCTGTATTGTTTGTGTTCTGGTTATATTTCAGGTTCAAGTTCAGTCTTCATTTCCTGTTCACGAGGACTTTGTGTTCAAGTTCTTCCAATTGAAGTCTCTTCGGGTTGAGACGATTTTGTGTTACAGTGAGCTGCTGCTTCCCCTCCCCCCCCCCCATTTCGGCGGTGGCTGGATTGATAACCAGATTATGCCGGCGCTCCCTCCTGCTTCGTGCGGCTGTAGGGTAGCTTTGTATCCCTCCTGCTTTGGCGGTGTTAGGGTAAGCCAGCTCCTCCCGCGGTTGCAGAAGCAGGATAAGCCAGTTCCCCCCGCGTCGGCGGGTGTGGTTTCCTGCCCACCGCCCCGGCGGTGGTGCGCTGGAATATTTCCCCTCCCCCGCTTCGGCGGTGGTGAGCTGGGCAGAGTGTCCCTTTGTGGGTGTAATTCTCTAAGTGCTGAGTCCTGCGGATGGAGCTTTGATATCGACATACTGAGGAATTTCCAGTAGCACATGACCACATATAGGGAGGCAAAAGATTGCTCTCTATCTCCACCTGCTGGTAGATGGACACAACCCACCAGTCTATGGATTGATCGGCTATGATTAAGGGAAAGAAAATTATCGGGTATGATACATAATTTTACCGTAGCCTGCCTAAGAAGGCCCTTGAAACAAATGTCAGCGGAAGATCCACCCCCCGCAGGTCAACAAAGGAATGCTCCTGGCGATCGCGCACACCCCAGGGAGCCTCCCCCGGCAGGACTTGGACAAGTGCATCCTGCCTGCTCCTGTGGCACCTTGAAGTGCCGAAGATGACTGTACATTCCGCCCGCTGGCCATGCAGAGGATGCCACAGTTCCACACCCCAATGCCTCGCAAGGTGAGTGCAGAGACCGGGGCACAGCCAGGGCTATGGCACATGAATAACCCACTTCCTCCCAACAAAACTGTTTTCCTGGTGTCTAGTGGCACTCTGCCCCCCCCCCCCCCAGGCCCCATACCTCCTAATGAGGCAGAAATGATGCCAACTCGTTGCTGCCTCTGACACTATCATTATCAATATGGCATCACCTTGCCCTACCTAGTGCGTTCCTGGATGCTTGATGACTTTCTTTGTTTCCTACCTTCTTCCCTTCACTATTGCCTGCTACTATTTCTGGGGTCCTGCATCTGTGGTTCTCAATCTTCTTTCTTCCTGAATAGCAGTATTTATGAATTATTTGTTATATTTGTTTTGATTCCTCTGTACCTGTTAGTCACATTAAATTGTATGGAAAATGTGGGATATAAATGTCATAAATAAATTAGTTTAGCTTCAAAGTTATAAAACCATGTATTAATATATTTGGTTTGATTTATCAAAAATTATTGTGTTCAGTAATAATTAACATGAACTCAGATTTGTTTGCTTTCTAAAGTAGATACTTGCTGCATATATTTAGTTGTGGCTGGTTTGTATGGCTGGAGCAGTGTTTGAAATTTTCTAGATTGTGACTGTGCTTTCTTGGTTACTGTGACCTAACCCTCACTAAAACTGCTTCCTGTCTTTTTCCAGAATATGTAGCCATGTACACATACGAGAGTTCTGAGCAAGGAGATTTAACTTTTCAGCAAGGAGATATGATTCTTGTTACAAAGAAAGATGGTGACTGGTGGACAGGAGTAGTAGGAGAAAAGTCTGGAGTCTTCCCTTCTAATTATGTCCGGTTGAAGGATTCCGAGGTAGGCTGAGAGTGAAATATTCTGACAGCTTTTTCCCTCCTTCCTGCAAGATTGTAATAGACTACACACTGTATCTGTTCTGAAAGGGTTAACTGATTTTATATTTTCATTGCACTCTGACAGAGAACCAGGTGAGGCTTTGAAGCACCATCTCTGCTTTCCCTTCTTGCTCTTCATTCATATAACACAGTCTAATTTTCTCCCTGATGGGCTGATGATCAGAAGCAAACACGGGCGCTAGAGGCTATTAGCGCCATACTAGCACCTGCATTTGCTACCACCCCATGATCAGAGCCCCTGAGCGCATGAAACAAAGCGCTCACAGGCTCTGACTGCAAGTAGCATGCAAAACATATTCCTCCTCAGTGATCAGCGGGCAAACATTGGCGCACTGTCCGTGGCAAACCCTTTGGGTTTGCAGACCATTGGGGAGAAATGGTGAGCCCTGTCCACCATGCATTTGCATGCTAACAGGCCTCACATGCCCCCCCTCAGGAACCTCAAGCCAGTGACGCTGGACCTCCAGCCCCTTCCCCCCTCCCCAATACAAGTTCACGGGGGGCTGGAGATCCAGCAGATCTCCAGCCCTCCTACCCCGCCTTGCACCCCTCAAAAATAAAAGCCCTGGTGGCCCAGTGAACCGCAAACCAAGCCCCCCCCCCCCAACCTTGTGGTCTAGCGGCCCTCTTCCTTGCCCCCCGTACCTTTGTTGGAGAAGGGAGTAGTACACATTCTCCTTTTCCAGTGCTGCCTTGAAAATAGCGACACCCAGCCCTACCCAGTGCATCCTGGGATGTGCTGGCGGAGCGTCACACCATATGATGGTGAAACCCCGCCCAGTGCATCTCAGGATGCACTGGGCGTCGCCATTTTCAAGGCGGCACTGGAAGAGGAGGGAGTGTACTACTCCCTCCAGCAAAGGTACGGGGGGGCAGGGAAGGAGGGCCGCTAGACCACCAGGTTGGGGGGGCTTGGTTTGTGGCCCACTGGGCCACCAAGGCTTTTTGGGGGGGCGGTGCGAGGGGGGGTATGAGGGCTGGAGATCCACCGGATCTCCAGCACCCTGTAAACTTGAGGGGACTAGAACTGTGCGGGGCTTTTGATCATCTGCGCATGAGTTTGCCTAGTTTCCACAATAGCACAAGCCTCTGTAAGAGTTGAAAAAAGCTGATTGGTTGATTCCCTCTCCCCCTGCATATGGTTTGTAGTGTGGTTTTATTACATTATCCCTGGACATGACTGGATAGGACACAAAAAAAACATACATGGGCAAGTCATTTTTTTCAGGCACTTCATGCCACTTCTAAGTACCAGAACCTCTGCCGCATGCTCATATTTCCCTGCCAGACCCCAGATGTAAATGTGCAGTCTGGTGCTACTTCATACCCTCTCTTCTGTAGCCCTTCCACTGGTGCTTAGGGAATAATGTTAAGGAGCAGGGTTACTGTGGCAACATAGGGCACTAAGCTTCTGTCCTGATTCTCTTCCTTGTAGCTTAAGGATAGTGGCCAACACTGAATATCTGGGTAAGGTAGGCAACAGTGGAACTTATTCGGATAGTGGCAATGTTCAGTCTGCTATCTGGATATGTTATTTGGATAGCTTAGGACAGCTGTCTATCTGTTCTAAGTTATCCGGATAGCAGACTGAATATTGCCACTATCCAGATAAGTTCTGGCTCCACGCACACTCTGCCCTGGTACTATCCACATAGGGCCAGATTCAGTAAATGGTGTCCAAGGTTATGCACCATTAAAATCTGCTGTAAGCACCAAGAGGCCAATGTTCAAAGCGATTTTAGCGGGCAGGAGCTTCCCGGCACCTAACCGGGAATATTCAGCGGCACTTAACCAGACAGTGCCGTTGAATATGCCATGAGACTGGCAAAACAAAAAATGATCAGGTCAGGGGTGGCACTGGGGAGGAACCCCAGGTTATGCGGTTGCAGGCAGTATTCAGTACCAGTACCTAAGTGGCTTCATTTAGGACAGCTCAAGATCTGTCTTAAATAAGACTGCTTAGCTATGCGGGTGTCAGCTCTGAATATTGGGCCGGCACCCACATAACTTTATTTTTTTCTTTTCTAAAAACCTCAGGGCCTTTCCCCACCAATGTCCCCTTCTTTCCCTCCCCCCTTCTATCCCTTTTTAAGACCCCCTGCCACCGGAAGACTTTCCGCTCTCCCAGCCATGCAGGCAGACGCTCCCACCGCGCCTACCTGTTTCCCTGGTGGTCCAGCAGGCTTGTTGGGAGCAGGAGCGCACCCACCTTACTCTTGCCCCTTATGGTGCTGGTCTGAAATGGCTGCCATTACCTTACCACAAGAGGTTGCCGCAGCCATTTTAGACCAGCACTTCAAGGGGCAGGAGCGAGTGAGCTGCGCTTCTGCCACCAACGACCCTGCTGGACCACCAGGGATACAGGTAGGCCTGGAAGGAGGGCCTGCCTGCACGGCTGGGGGGGGCAAGGGGGTCTTGATAAGGGCTGAGTGCAGGAAGGAAAAGAAGGGAACATTGACGGGGGGGGGGGGGGCTTGAGGGGGCTCGGAGGCTTTAATAAAGAAAAAATATATAAAAAGAAACTTTAAAAAAATGTTAAAACTTATTCAGCCAGGGCTGCATAACTTTTATGTGGCTCTGGCTGAATATTGGACAGGCCCGCATAAGTGCCGGGCGCCCAGCCCACCCAAAAAGTCCCCGATATTCAGTGCCAGTGCCCGGTCATGGCCCGGCACTGAACTTTGGGGGATAAGTTAGCTGGCAATGATCAATGTTTTAAAAAACACTGATTGCTGCCCACTGAATATCGGTGGGGGGGGGGGGGGGGGAGGAGGGACATCTATAATGGTCGCTTAGCGGTAAGTAATCTTTTTAGAATAGGAGTTAGCACCAATTCCCATGCCAAACTTTGGCTGCGAGGATTTAAGTCTGCTGAAACCTGGTGTAAATCCCAGTTTTCTATAACATGATGCCTAATTTATGGGAATGCCCCTGACCCGCCCATGCCCCTCCCATGGTCACATCCTTTTTGAATTGCACACTATTCATTTCAATATTTATATACCGCTTAGACCTAAATAGTTTACAGTTTCATTTTACAGGTACTGGGTCTATCCCCTAGTGGGCTCACAATTTAAGTAGTTCTGTTGTACCTGGTGCAGTGGAGGGTTAGGTGACTTGCCCAGGGTCACACAGAGTTGCAGAGAGAGTTAAACCTGGTTCTCCAAGATCTAACCCACTGCCGACCATCAGGCAGCAGCGGGAATCAAACCCAGGTCCACAACCAGCTGCACTATTAGGCCACTCCTCCACTCCATGAAATTTAGGCACCCAGTGTTACAGTGCATAGGGAGTTCTGGGTGGGAGGAGGCAGGAGAGATGCTGGCTGGAACATCCCTTCTGCATTTATTGTTGGATTTATAATGTGCACTACATGATGGTTAATGTGAAGCTGTAGTTTTGAAAGTGGTATCTTGGAATGTAGAGACATAAAATACTGAATGCTACAAAGGCTAATCTGGCCTTTATACAGGAGACTTACTTAGATGCCAAGGAACATGCTAAATTGTTCAAATGGTGGGTGGGTGGGTGGATATTATGAGTCACCAGCATAAGCTAAAAAAGCGGGTGTGATAATCTTGGTAAAGAAGGGGTTGCATGTGGTTGTACACAAAGTGATTCATGATGACCAAGGTAGATTTGTCATGGTATTTGCACTATAGACAGACAAGAATTGGTGTTATGTAATATGTATGCCCCAAAATCTTTTGATAGGAAGGTATTGCAGCAACTCCAGGAGTTTGGAGAGATCTCAGTATTAATGGGAGGAGATTTTAATATGGTTTCTCCGAGGACAAACGGGCCATTAATTCTCAAGTGGGTAATGCAGCACTGGTTGCCCAGTCCAGATCTTATGACAAGCTTAACAGAGCTTTGTGGAGCACGAGACATGCTCCATCGTGCACATGCAGGTGCCTTACCAACCCTCCGCGAGAGCGCGGTTACCACAGTTGTTTTTCTGCCACAGTGAGGAGAAGCTGCACTTGTGGTTTCTGTCTTAACTCCTGGTCTGGAAGAGCTTCTTTTTTGCTGCCTTTTGGGGTTTTTTCACCTGTTTTTTGCTGTGCCTTGTCTCAAGTTTTGGTGCCCTTCATTCCCATACTCTCTCTGTTTCTTTTTTTCCAGTTTTAGGTTTCCTTTAATTTTTCGTGTCTTATGCCGCGTTTAGACCTTGACTTTGGCCGGGTTTTTCCCTTGCCTTTTGGTCTGTGCCTTGCCCCTTTTTTCAGGCACCATTGTGTCTGTTTTGATGTGGTTCTGGAAGTTTTTCCATCCATGTCCACTAAAGTTCCCAGTGGCTTCAAGTACCTGATGCAATTGGATTATCTCTGGTTAGCATACCCATTCTTGGTGTCTTCAGTGTTTAGGGCCCGACCATAGCCCTGCAAACTCTTGTCTTCTATCTTCAAATGAAGAAGAGGACTTGGGTATCCAGAGAGGCTCAACGTGAGAAGATTTTTGAAGCCAGGTTTGAGATGTTAGCATTGGCATCAACGTCAAAGACTGCGCCGGCATCGAGAGTATTGGCCCACATGACTGTTTCGAGACCCATGGACACTGGGAGCACTAGTGCATCGAGTGGGTTTCCATCTATCTCAACACCAAGTGCTGGACAGGGCCCCCAGGACCAGCCAGTGTTGGACCCGACCTCAAGGCAATGTGAGGATTCAACATCGTCCTTGGCGGCACCTAGGAGTCTCGATGCCGAGCTTCAGGTGAACGCCAACAAGTATGTCGTCCTCGAAGCATGGTGCTGGGAGCTCCGGGCATTCAGCACCCGAGAAGCATTGGCGCCGGGAGGATCACTTTCCCTCTATTTAGGAGGTGCCGATGCATCGGTCCCTAGCAGCTAGGGCCCGACTCCCGTCTAGACCTCATCAGTTCTGCAGCTTGTCTTGGAGCCGGCACCCCAGTCTCCCAGTGTTGGCCCTCAATGAGCTCCCTGAGCTGCTGGATGGCCTTTTGCAATGATGTGCATCAGCATCGGGGGTGCTTGCGCCTAACCTGCTGCCTGTTGTGGCCCTGCTTGGCCCTCAGCCTGCGGTGCAGCCTCCGTTGCTGGTGCCACATGTGGCCCCAGTGTCGACTGCCATCCAAGCTGGGTACCACCTTGATGTTAGTGGAGGAAGCTTTACTGGAGTTGGGGCGGGAGCCGACTCCTCAGCGCCCCTCTTGAGGACATGGCTCCTGTAAGTTAAGGCAGGCTCGGTATCAGCCCTCCCACAAGGAGTTGCTGCTTGACACTGATGAGGAATGCTCATGGGAGTCAGAGGAGGATCTAGGGTACTTTTCAGAGATTAAGTCCTATGGCATCCCCTCTGAACCCTCCCTTCAGTTTGAAAAGAGAAAGTCTCTGGAGAGCCTTTCATTCTCCTCTTTTGTGAAGGAAATGGCTGAGGCTATTCCATTTTGTTTGGAGGTGTAGGGCTAGCCCAGGGCTAAGATGCTTGAGGTCCTGGACTACGATTCTCCTCCTCAGAGAGGCTATGACTATCCCTCTCCACGAGGTACTCAAGGAAGTCCTCGATCAGAATTGTGAGTCCCCTCTGTCCGTCCCTGCCCTGCCCAAGAAGATAGACACAATGTATCGTATCCACAGCACATCAGGTTTTGATGGTCCCCAGTTGTCTCACAATTCTATGGTAGTAGAATCCGCTATCAAGAGAGCCAGGAGTTCTAGAGACTATGCCTTGGCACCCCCAGGCAGAAAAGCTAGGACCTTGGACTCTTTTGAGAGGTAGATGTTCCAGGCCTTAATGCTCGTGTTCCATATACAATAATACCAGCCCTTACGAGCGTGTACTTGCGGGACTCAGTACGCAAGCTGCTGGACTTAGCAGACTCTCTCCCACCGGAGCAGGCTGAGTCAGTACGCCAGTTGACCAAGCAGCAGAAGGTGTGTCATAAGTTCTTGGCAAGGGGTGCTTACAACACCTTTGATGTGGCATCCAGGATCTCTGTTCAGAGTATAGCAGTGTGCAGACTCTCATGGCTGCGTGTTTCTGACTTAGAAAAGTCAGTTCAGCAGAGGTTGGCGGATGCCCCATGCCGGGGGATAACCTTTTTGGTGAGAAGGTTGAGGAGGTCACTGACCAAATCAAAAAGCATACTGATACCATCTCTTCTGTCTTCCATCGGGCACCTTCTACTTCAGCCTCCTCATCTAGGAGGTCTTTTGGCAAGTCAAGGAGGGGTACCTACTACCACAGAGGCATAGGTACGCCACCTCCTTTCGCCAGCCTGCTCAGGCTCAACCACAGCATGCTTGTTCTCATCAACAGCATACGCCTAAGGCCCCTGCTGCTCCCTAGTCGAAGCAAGGGACAAGCCTTTTGCTTCAGCAGAGCATAGCCGCTGTCAGTGTCCATACCAGACAACTTACTGGTCAGAGGGAGGCTGAAGTTTTTTCTACGAAAGGTGGCCCCCTTATAACCTCCAACGGTGTGGTCTCCAAATAGTCTGGCTTCAGAAACCTCCAAATTGCCCACCTAGAGCTCATTACTTCAGCTCTCAGCACGAGCAGGTACTTGCAGAGGAACTCTCAGCCCTTCTAAAGGCCCATGCAGTTGTGCCTGTTCCACCAGGGGAGGAAGGGTGGGGATTCTATTCCAGGTGCTTTCTCGTGCAAAAAAAGATGGGGTGGGGGGGTACGTCCCATCCTAGACCTAAGGCCCTGAACAAATTCCTGGTCAAAGAAAAGTTCAGGATGGTTTCCCTGGGTACCCTTGTACCCATGATTCAGGAGGGCAGACTTATACGGTCTGTGCCAGAGCCAGTGGTGGGAGGCGGGACTGGTGGTTGGGAGGCGGGAAATACTGCTGGGCAGACTTGTACGGTCTGTGCCTGAAAAAGGCAGGTACAAATCAAGGTAAGGTATACACAAAAAGTAGCACATATGAGTTTATCTTGTTGGGCAGACTGGATGGACCATGCAGGTCTTTTTCTGCCGTCATCTACTATGTTACTATGTAGTTTGTATTTCAGACCTTTGCAGTTTGGGTAGTGTAGATTGAGGAATGTGCGGGATGATCTTTTGGCATTCCTGGGTGGTAAGTCTATCAGGTCTGACATGTAGGCTGGTGCATCTCCGTGAATGATTTTGTGGACTAAGGAGCATATTTTGAACGTGATGCGTTCTTTAATTGGGAGCCAGTGTAGTTTTTCTCGTAAGGGTTTAGCACTTTCATATTTTGTTTTACCGAATATGAGTCTCGCTGCCGTGTTCTGGGCTGTCTGAAGTTTCTTGATTATTTGTTCTTTGCAGCCAGCGTAGAGTGCGTTACAGTAATCTAGGTGACTGAGAACCATTGATTGTACCAGGTTACGGAAAACATTCCTTGGGAAAAAAGGTCTTACTCTTTTTAGTTTCCACATTGAGTGGAACATCATCTTGGTTGTGTTTTCCGCGTGGCTGTCGAGGTTAGGTGTCGGTCGATGGTGACTCCAAGAATTTTCAGGGTTTCTGAGATTGGAAGATTCAGATTTGGTGTGTTGATGGCGGTGAATTCATTCTTGTTATGTTGAGAGGTGAGTACTAGGCATTGGGTTTTTTCTGCATTAAGTTTCAGCCGAAATGCATCTGCTCATGAATGCATGGTTTGGAGGCTTTGGTTGATCTCATTGGAAATTTCCTTTAAATCATGTTTAAATAGGATGTAGATCGTTACGTCGTCTGTGTAAATGTATGGGTTAAGGTTTTGATTTGCTAATAGTTTGGCTAAGGGTATCATCATCAGGTTGAATAGGGTCGGCGAAAGAGGGGATCCCTGTGGGACTCCGCATTCAGGTATCCATGTGGCTGAGGTAGTCGAATTGGATGTCACTTGGTATGATCATGTGGTTAGGAATCCCTTAAACCAAGTGAGAACGTTACCTCCAATTCCAAAGTATTCCAGGATATGTAATAGGATTCCATGATTGACCATGTCGAAAGCGCTTGACATGCCAAATTGTAGAAGTAGTATGTTCTTTCCATTTGCAATCATTTGTTTGAATTTGGTCATAAAGGTGACCAGTACTGTTTCAGTGCTGTGGTTAGACCGGAATCCTGACTGGGAGTCGTGGAGTATTGAGAATTTATTTAGATAGTTTGTGAGTTGTTTGGTCACTAACCCTTCCGTTAGTTTGGTTATTAAGGGGATGGATGCTACTGGCCTGTAGTTGGTTAGTTCATTTGCACTTTTCTTTGCGTCTTTGGGTATGGGGGTGAGTAGGATGTTTCCTTTCTCCTTCGGGAAGAGTCCATTTTGTAACATATAATTCAGGTGTTTCGTAATGTCTGTTATAAATTGTTGGGGAGCAGATATCATCAGGTTGTTTGGGCATATGTCTAGTTTACAATGAGATTTGGCATATCTTTTGAGCGTTTGGGAGATGATATCCTCTGGTAATGTCTCTAAATTGGTCCAAATTCTGTCTGTTGTCCTTCACTTATGCCCAAGCTGGGTTGACTCTAGAGGGCCATGTCATGGCTCATAATGTCAGAGCTATGGCTGCGTCAGTGGCTCACTTAAAGTCAGCTTCCATTGAAGAGATTTGCAAGGCTGCAACGTGGTCATCGGTCCACACATTCACATCTCACTACTGCCTTCAGCAGGATACCCGACGCGATAGTCGGTTTGGGCAGTCGGTGTTGCAGAATCTGTTTGGGGTTTTGGATCCAACTCCACCCTCCTAGGCCCATTTCTGTTCTGTTCCAGGCTGCACTCTCACTTAGTTATGTTTCTTTTCAGGTCAATCTCTATTATGTCCTCGCTGTTGCGAGGCCCAATTGACCAATGTTCATTGTTTTGAGTGAGCCTGGGTGCTAGGGATACCCCAATTGTGAGAACAAGCAGCCTGCTTGTCCTCGGAGAAAGTGAAGATACATACCAGTAGTAGGTATTCTCCAAGGACAGCAGGCTGATTGTTCTCACAAACCCACCCTCTTCCCCTTTGGAGTTGTTCTACTACTCTGTTTTGCTTTTTATTAAACTGAGGAGGGCACGCTCGCGCCGCAGGCGGGAAGCTGTTCGCACATGCACGGTTCACTCTGCCCGTACACCGGTGCATTCTAGAAAGTTTTTGTTTGCTTACAGATTTGCCGGTCTCCTGGGCCATCGACCCAATCGTGAGAACAATCAGCCTGCTTGTCCTCGTAGAATACCTGCTACAGATATATATCTTCACTTTTCTGTTTGGACTGGCATGGTACCTCAGATGGTAAGTGCTGTGCCTTACCATGCAGAAAGTCCCTGTTTCAAATTGGGTTAGAACTTCTATTCCTTGAGTGGAGCTGGGATGCTGAGAAGGCAGCACTCATATCCCTGAAAGGAGGAGGGGAGTAGTTGAAGTAATTGCATGACTCAGGATCCAGGATGGTCACTGCAGTGACTGAGTATATATACCTCTCAGTGCCCTAGAGTATAAAAATTATTAGCTTGCTATAAAGGTTTAAAATCAATTTTTGCTAGCTTTTCTTGTCCTTTCACTGCCCTAAAACATTAAAAATTAAATATTAACTTGTTTTAAAATCAATTTCTGATAGATTTAGGTAGTCTCTTTACCTCCCACGCTAGGCACATCCTTTAATTTATGATTAGGTCTCCCATTTAAAAGGAGAAGAGGGATAATTGTCACCACAGGGTATCTTTATCAGCAAATGACTACATTTTCACAAACTATTTGCAATTCATTGAGAAGCAAACACAAAATATTAATATACAATATACCAAATATTCTTTAGGTCCTTTAGATTTGTTTAGATATCCCTAATCCCTTATCAACTTCAAATCCTGTTTCAGTGGTACAGGTAGTTTGGGTCTTTTGTATCCAATTACTGGTGTTCCTTTTTTGTTTTTGTTTTATTATTATTTTATCTCTAAACCACTTTAATTTGCCTTCAACGAAAGATGTATAGCAAATTTTAATAAACGATAAATGAAATAACGAACAACTCACCGATACTAAGATGCAGACAGCAGTATAGCATATTTGTGCACTCAGTGCAGAACTGCTGGCTCTCGGAGAACAAGTCCGTTCTCTGAAGGCTAAAGTTGATGTATTATAGAGAAGACCTTCAGGAAAGTGCCACCTCCAGTCTATCCTCCAAAAGTATCAGTTGGACCACTAGATGACCGAGGGGTAAAAGGGGCGATCAGGGAAGACAAAGCCATAGCAGAGAGATTAAATGAATTCTTTGCTTCAGTCTTCACCAAGAAAAATTTGGGAGAGATACCGGTGCCAGAAATGGTATTCGAAACTGACGAGTCGGAGAAACTTAATGAATTCTCTATAAACCTGAAGGATGTAACGGGGCAGTTCTACAAATTAAAGAGTACCAAATCTGGACCGGATAGTATTCATCCCAGAGTACTGATAGAACTGAAAAATGAACTTGCGGAACTAGTATTCGTAATATGTAATTTATCCCTAAAATCGAGCTTGGTACTGAAAGATTGGAGGGTAGCCAATGTAACGCCAATTTTTAAAAAAAGGTTCCGGAGGAGATCCAGGAAATTATAGACCAGTGAGTCTGACGGTGCTGGGCAAAATGGTAGAGACTATTATAAAGAACAAAATTACAGAGCATATTCAAAAGCATGGATTAATGAGACAAAGCCAACATGGATTTAGTGAAGGGAAATCTTGCCTCACTAATCTATTACATTTCTTTGAAGGGATGAACAAACATGTGGATAAAGGTGAGCCAGTTGATATTGTGTATCTGGATTTTAAGAAGGCGTTTGACAAAGTACCTCATGAAAGACTCTAGAGGAAATTGGAGAGACAAGAGATAGGAGGTAGTGTCCTATTGTGGATTAAAAACTGGTTAAAAGATAGAAAACAGAGTGTAAGGTTAAATGGTCAGTGTTCTCAATGGAGAAGGGTAGTTAGTGGGGTTCCCCGGGGGTCTGTGCTAGAATCTCTGCTTTTTAACGTTTAGAAATGATCTAGAGATGGGAGTAATTAGTGAGGTAATTAAATTTGCTGATGACACAAAGTTATTCAAAGTCATTAAATTGCGGGAGGATTGTGAAAAATTACATGAGGACCTTAGGAGTCTGGGAGACTGGGCGTCTAAATGGCAGATGACGTTTAATGTGAGCAAGTGCAAAGTGATGCATGTGGGAAAGAGGAACCCGAATTATAGCTACGTCATCAAGGTTCCACGTTAGGAGTCACCGACCAAGAAAGGGATCTAGGTGTCGTCGTTTATGATATGTTGAAACCTTCTGCTCACTGTGCTGCTGCAGCTAAGAAAGCAAATAGAATGTTAGGTATTATTAGGAAAGGAGTGGAAAACAAAAATGAGGATGTTATAATGCCTTTGTATCGCTCCACAGTGCGACCGCACCTCGAATATTGTGTTCAATTCTGGTCGCCATATCTCAAAAAAGATATAGTGAAATTAGAAAAGTTGCAGAGAAGGGCGACAAAAATGATAAAGGGAATAGAACGACTTCCCTATAAGGAAAGGCTAAAGCAGCTAGATCTTTTCAGCTTCTAGTAAAGACGGCTGAGGGGAGATATGATAGAGGTCTATAAAATAATGAGTGGAGTGGAGTGGAATGGGTAGACGTGAAGTGTCTGTTTAAGCATTCCAAAAATACTAGGACTAGGGGGCATGCAATGAAGCTACAAAGTAGTAAATTTAAAACGAATCGGAAAAAATGTTTCTTCACTCAATGTGTAATTAAACTCTGGAATTCGTTGCCTGAGAATGTGGTAAAGGCGGTTAGCTTAGCAAAGTTTAAAAAAGGTTTGGACGGCTTCCTAAAGGAAAAGTCCATAGACCGTTATTAAATTGGACTTGAGGAAAATCCACTATTTCTGGGATAAGCAGTATAAAATGTTTTGTACTTTTTTGGAATCTTGCCAGGTGTTTGTGACCTGGATTGGCCACTGATGGAAACAGGATTCTGGGCTTCATGGACCTTCAGTCTGTCCCAGTATGGCAATACTGATGTACTTATGTGCTCTGTGCTGCATTAGAAAAGAGAGGTCACCTAGAAGGAGAGCATCATCTTCATGGGGCAGGAAATAATCCTGTAGCTAGGACCTGCTCTCCAGGAGCTGCAATATGCTCTTGCACTGAAGATGTGCATCCAGGGCTTCTGCCCAGGAGGGAAGGGTTACAATAGCCATTTTTCATGGTGATTCTATCATTAGGCATATAAATAGCTGGGTGACTAGTAAGCTTGAGGATTGCTTGGCCAATTGCCTGCCAAAGTGTGAAGGTGGCAACCTCCTGTATCATCTAGATAGGATTTTACACAGTGCTGAGAAGGAGCTGTCTGTCTTGGTGCATGTGAGAAAGGAAAATATGGGGGTGGGGGAGTTCTGAACACCAAATGTAGGCTTTTAAGTAGTAGGTTGAAATCAGTTCCATACCACCACAGCTTGAAACTGATTTGATGGATATAAATAGGTTTTCTCAAATTGGGCTATAACATGGGTGCCTTTTTGGACTTTTCACACATAAAATCAGCAGTATAGGAACCAATATATGATTTAGAATGAAAGGCAGACCTTCTCAGCAATTTTATGATGGAGACTTGGTATTAGTATGCATTGCAGTGCTTTCTGATACTGAGTTGGGTTTTTGAAGATTAGTTTCCTGACCACCAAAAAAATGTCTATATGATAAAGGTCAGCATAACTAAATGTAGTGGAATAGAAGCCTAGTGTCTAATGCAGTGGCTGAGAACCTCAGGCTCCTTGTGACCCTAGGCAAATCACTTACTAGGGACAGAGAAACTACCTGTATATAATAAATGTAAACCACTTAGGTTGTACATCAGAAAGGTGGTATATCACATCCATGACCCTTTACCTTTACCCTTTGTGGGTTTATGACTAAGGTATTTGACCCTGCTATTTTTCCCATTATCAGCCAGGATGCTGTCTGCAGTCATCCCATTTGGCCTTCTTCCCATCTTTTCCGATGATCCATTTGAAACATAAAGTGGAGGAGTAGCCCAATGGTTAGAGCAATGGGCTGAAATCCAGAGAACCCAGGATCAAGTCATACTGCTGCTTCTTGGGATCCTGGGCAAGTAGATGCTCACATATAGGTAGCCCTCATGTATATGTTGCGTCCCTAACTTTCCATTTAAGTACTAAGAAAATATGATGACTCAAGTATAGGTCGCATTTGGTGGGGCAGCTGGCCCCATGGCCAGCACCTCCCCCACCCCTCCTTATCCATCCCCCCAGGGTCCAGCATTCTACTACTACTATTTAACATTTCTAGAGCGCTACAAAGTGTACGCAGCGCTGTACAAACACAGAAGAAAGACAGTCCCTGCTCAAAGAGCTTACAATCTAATAGACAAAAAGTAAAGCATTTAAATTTAAAATATTTAAGCATTCATCTGGTCCTATGGCCAGCATTATTTCCTCATTCTCTTCTACATTTGGCCACTGTCCTCCATACCTCTTCCATTGCTCCAAAGATGTTGTACACTGGTGTGAGGGCCTTTCCTGTACAGGCCCATACTGAAGTGTGCTTCCACGTCCCACCCACTTTTCGATAGAAAATGCATCATGAGAACTACTAAGAGTGCACCTTTCTTTCATAACACCGCACCTTCTTAACGGAAGAGTGCACCCTTTCTAAAAGAGATTCTGTGATGCATTTCCTGTAGGAGGGAAAAGGTGAGACACAATAGCATGCTTGAGCTGAAGATATATGCTGATGGTTCTTTGCATCTATGAGGCTGCCAGGGCCTACTGTTTTGTCTTGAATGCAACTGTTTATTTTATTTTGTTTATTTTTTATATTCCAGCTGCAAGCCCGAAAGTTATCCAAGTTCAGTTACAGTAGATATTTTTCCTTGTCACTCCTAAGAAACTGCTGCCCTAGGTCACTGCCTAATGGTTAAGTTGGCCCTACTTATGATATGTTATTTATTATTTCTGTTGTTATACACGCTACTAAGCAAATTAAGTATACAGAGAATGCACTTCATTTAAATAGATGAAAAAAACATAGTGATCATACTGATGCTGGCTGTAATGGGTGTGTATATATGTGGAATTAATGTTAACTTTTATTCATAGGTTGCTGGAGCTGCAGGGAAAACAGGCAGTTTAGGAAGGAAACCTGGTAAGTTGCCCTAAATAGCCCCAGCCTTGTACTGTTTGGCAACTGGAATTTGTGAATTATACACTTTTGTACCACCATAAAGCATTTTTTAATCAGCCATAATTGGAATTTTGGGGGATTATTTTTTCAACTAAAAATATTTGAGATCTGTGGCAACTACACATCATCCCCAAGTCTGCTCTCTATGGATAGTGTAGTTCATGAGAGAGGAAAATATTTCTGCTGTACTAAAGCATACAGCAAAAACATGTAGAACAGAGTGAAGTGAAGTGGGAGCTGCTAAATTTCAGATTAAAAGTTTGAAAGCTATTTGGTGGCTCAGAAAAATTTGGTATCTTTGTAGCCCACTACTGTGAGATGACTGAACCAGTTAAGATGTGGATTACTGAGACTAATTCCCTGTGTTCTTCTGTCCCTCCTCCCCCCCTCCACACACTAAACTTCTAGGGGGTAATTTTATATAGCCTTTTCTGCATATAGCGCCTGTTTTATGCAGAGAAAAGGGCTTTTATAAAATTGCACCACATATGTGTGTTTACTTGCCTCTACTTTTACACAAACTGCATGCAGGCATTCCTGGTGGTGCAGTTTAGTCAGAGTGAAAGCGGAGTTGTGACAGAAAGAATTGTGCAAAAGAGGCCGAAAATATCTGTCCATCTGGGAGCAAAATAACTCTGAAAATTTAACAGACTGGGGTTAAAAATATAATGGTGAAAAGGCACATCAAGTTCAAAACCAGGCCAAATCAGACTGAGGGTTCCAGAGAAATAAGACCCCCCATCCATTAAAATGGTTTATTGTATTTCTATAGGGGAAGCTATTCCAGTTTTCCCAACTTCGAAACTAAAATAAGATGAAACATAGCTGTTGAAAAATTGTTCCTTTCAGACTGCCTCTCTCCTGTTCTCAGCTCTCCTCAACTCCCACACTGTCCCCCCCCAAATGCCACTGTAGGAACTGCCCCCCTCACACACACACACACACACCCTACACCTGCTCCAGCCCCACCCAACTGCCTCCACCACCCAATGCCACCTTCTACAACTGCCTTACCATCCCAAACTACGCACACAAGTGCCCCAACTCTCCAGTGTGCTCCCATCCCCTAAACTACTCCCACACAATTGTCCCACCACTCCAAACTCCTTTCTGCAACTGCCCAAGCGGGTGTCATGTGGATAAAATAGGTGTGGAAATGTTCACACCTACCTTTGTATAGCCTGAAGGGTAAGCATAGTAGTGAGAAGAGTCTAGGAGGAATCTAGGTGAAATTGCAAAGTACATGTGTGCATACGTTTACACCACTTCCCAAGCAGGTGTATGTATGAGGGTGCAGGAGTGGCCTAATGATTAGTGCAGTGAGCTGAGAACCTAGGGAACTGGGTTCAAGTCCCACTGCAGCTCCTTGTGACCCTGGGCAAGTCATCTAACCCTCCAATGCCCCAGGTACAAAAGCTTAGATATATCAAGTCAATGACCACCTTTTACCATTTTGCATTTACCTATAGTTATTGCAGGTTTTGTGAAGTAATTTTATAAAGGTACATATGCACCCACTTGGACTTCCAACTTAGGCAAATTGTTATAAAATTACCTGCATTGTGTTTTTTCCCCCCCAGAAATTGCACAAGTTATTGCATCATACACAGCAACAGGCCCTGAGCAGCTAACTCTGGCCCCAGGGCAGCTGATCCTCATCAGAAAGAAGAATCCTGGGGGATGGTGGGAGGGAGAACTACAGGTTTGTTCCTACAGTAGATCAAGACACAGATGTACAATAATATTAACTTGTCAGGAGATTTACTATGTCATGAAAAACAACTTTGATATACTTAAATCTTTAACAAAATTAAATGATTACCAGCTTCCTGTAGAAGTGAATTTCCTATACATTGTATGGCACTAAGACACCTAAGGGAGTGCCCTACCATCTCTGCTCAGCCTAAGTATAAGAAATCCAGAGACAGTGAGAGACAGGTCTATAGAAATATACTGTAATATTTCTCTGGGTCATAAATCTCATTGTCAGTATACAAAAAAATAAATTTTAGAAAACCATTACAAGTAGTCTTCTATTCACAGTGATAAACTAGAAGCATTACTGGAACACAAACTTTGTGCAGACTTCTCTTTTCTTTAGGGAAAGGGAAAGAAGATGTTTTTCTATAGATAAACCCATTCTGTTCACAGCACAAACACTTTTACTGCAAGGAAAAGTGTGCAAGGTTAGGTTTTCCTTTGATAATGACTGCAATGCTAGCAGGGAAGTTTAAATTTAAATGAGGAAGGGCAGTTCTTTTGTTTTAATGTTTTCTAGGCTTGGTCAATGCTTTAATTTTGTATAGTCACTTGTAGTGGTAAAATGTATTTTCTCACCAGGCCCGAGGAAAGAAACGACAGATAGGCTGGTTTCCAGCTAATTATGTAAAGCTTCTGAGCCCTGGCACCAACAAATCAACGCCAACTGAACCATCAAAACCAACAGCATTATCTTCTAGTAAGTAGTATTGTACTACAGCTTGACTGGTTACCCCAAATCAGTAATGCACAGAATGCTTTTCTTCATTCTGTCAAGGTACCAGGCATAGAATTATATTTTCTCATAACATATAATGTCTCTTGATCAGTAACTCGTTCTATGCAAATTTGATATTTATATGTTATAAAGACCAAATTTTTAGAAATCAGGCCTGACCCATTGAGGGTAAAGTTCGGGTGACTAGGGACGTCTCCCTTGCCTCCCTAGAACACATTTTCTAGCCTCTTACCTCCTTCAGAAACTGGATAATTTGGGGTATATCAGTTCAAATGCCTAGACCACAGGATATGTATGTAGTCATAGGCATTTAATTTTGGCACACTCCACCCACACATACAAACATAGATTCCCATATATCCTACAGAAAGGAAGAGAAAGGCAAAGGGAGAGGGCCATACCCAGAGATTTTGGAGAAGGGGGCAAAGACAGGCTGGGAGAATAAATCAAAGCGGTTGGAAAATGGCAGTCTGAATGACAACTTAAAGAGGGAGCAGAACTCGGGATAAAATGCACACAGAGGCTGCAGTGTATAAAGAAAATATAATCTGAGAATGAAGGATGAGCTTGAAAAGAGGCAGACTCTGTGGGGGTAAGATATTCAGTATGTAGGAAGCAAAATAAAACTAAAATTAAAAAAAATAAACTACAAAAAACCACACAGAGAAATAAAATAAGTAAGGAAGCAACTGGAACAGACTGGGTGGACCTGACAGTCCTTACTTTCTTCTATATTCTACAAATAGTTCTAGTCAGGGCCGCCAAGAGAGGGGGGCGGGGGGGCAAAATTCCCTGGGCCTCCAAGGGGGGCCCGGCGCCGGGGTCAGGCTGCCGGTGCTGCAGTCCTCGGTCTCACCTACCTGCCTCCATGGCTCTGGGCCCCCTTCATTCAAAGCGGCAGTCGCAGATCGCCTGTCTTCTGGCCTTCCCTCCCTGTGTCCCGCCCTTGTGGAAACCGGAAGTTACATCAGATGAGGGAGGGAAGGCCAGAAGAGACACGATCTGCGACTTCTGCTTTGAATGAAGGGGGCCCTGAGCCATGGAGGCAGGCAGGTGAGACCGCGGACTGCAGCGATGGGGAGTGGCAGGGGAGCGATGGGGGGTGGCAGCGGCGAGAGGCGGGGCAGCAGGGGGTTTGCCTTGCCCTGGGCCCGGCCTAGTCTCTCGGCGGCCCTGGTTCTAGTTAATCTTTCAGGTATCTGCTTACTGGTCCTTGCTTCTGTTACTTTTTTTTCCATGTTCAAGGATCTTATTTCCATTTTGATTTGATGTGTGTGTATCAGTTAAAGCTCTCTGAAAACAAACAGGATAATGGATACTCAGCACCGAAGGTAAGGGAGCTTTGCACCTGGGAGCAATTTGTGAAGTCCACTGCAGTGCCCCCTAGGGTGCCCGGTTGGTGTCCTGGCATGTCAGGGAGACCATTGCACTACGAATGCTGGCTCCTCCCACAACCAAATGCCTTGGATTTGGTCATTTTTGAGATGGGCCTCCTCGGTTTCCATTATCACCGAAAACCGGGGACGACCATCTCTAAGGTCGGCCTAAATGTTGAGATTTGGGCGCCCCGACCGTATTATTGAAACGAAAGATGGATGCACATCTTGTTTCGATAATAGTGGTTTCCCCGCCCCTTTCCCGGGACGTCCTTAGAGATGGGCACCCTTAGAGATGGTCGTCCTCGTTCGATTATGCCCCTCCACATGTCACTTCAGTATCTCATGTCCCCTTGCTAGTACACCTTAGGGTTTCCAGTCATATCCTAAGTTTCTTTATTTTTGGAACAGCTGCAATTTGTACTAATGTATCAAGCAGCATTGGTCTGTGAGCTTTATACCACGGAGTCATTATGATTCTGCAACTTCTATTTTTCTTCTAGTATCCCATAAACTTAAAGTACCAATGATTTCAAGAAGTGCAAGTGCTGTGGCACAAGACTGCCAAGAGACTAAACTGGACCCGAGGCAGGGACAAGGACCCCCCCCCCCCCCCAAGATCGCTGCCACAATTGAAATACCTTGTTGGCTGGCGGGGATCCCGAGGCCCCACCAGCAGAAGACGTCTTCCTCCAGCACTGCTCTTCTACCAATTGCCTGCCCCTGCGGCTGCTTTTCCTCTCAGGGCATGCTCGGTTTCAAAACTGAGCATGTGCGCCTGAGAGGAAAAGTAGCCACTCATCT
The DNA here is from genome assembly GCF_901765095.1 of Microcaecilia unicolor. Taxonomy (NCBI): domain Eukaryota; kingdom Metazoa; phylum Chordata; class Amphibia; order Gymnophiona; family Siphonopidae; genus Microcaecilia; species Microcaecilia unicolor. The sequence goes on from NC_044034.1 coordinate 343,569,509, forward strand.
GGGCAGAAGAGCAGCGCTGGAAGTGCTCCTCCGGGTCCTCCCTGGCCTCCAAGGGGGGCCCGCAGTTCCAGAGTTTTCTCTCTCCTGCTCCTGTCGGGACGCAATCATTTGTATTCGGGTCCCATCAGGAGCAGGAGAGAGAGAGATACCCTGGCGCCAGGTCCCCCTTGGAGGCCTGAACCCAGGGAATTTTGCCCACCCCCACCCCCGTCCCCCCTCCTCAGCAACCCTGGTGTGGCAGGATCAGATATGTCACTAGTAATCATAATTGATACCATGATGCCTAGGCCCCAAACACATACCAGATCTTCAGTTGTGTCAAGTGCCAGAAGATGATTGCTAAAGATCCTCAGTGTTGATGCATCACCAACATCCAGTGCAATTCCTTAGTCCTTTGAGATCAATTCCTCTCATGCCCTTGGAATACATTTAGATGCACTGGAGAGCTCTTTCATGTGTTCTTTATGGCTGTGAAGCCCTCTGGCCATCATTTACATAAAATAAAGCTCTTTGGTGCATCTAAATCTGGCCCAAGGGCAATGGAGGGATTGATCTTGAAGTACCAAGAAGCTGCACTGGTGATACACTGAAATCAAGGAGGCATTGGGACTGACCGTTGTCAAAATCCTACCTGGAGAAGGCAGGATTCTGCCTCTTCGGCACTGCATCAAAGAATCTCAGTGTTGAGGAAAGGCGAAGTGGCTTTTTTGAGTGTGATGCTGGGAACAAGGAAATTTTGCAATGGCTAATTCTCTTAAACATCCCTGCAGAAAGAATTGCTTTTGACAGGGTGGAACAGTCTCTAAGGGTCCAAGGTACAATCACCAATACCTCTCAAAGAACCCAGGAAGACATCGACATTCATCCTGCAGGCTATTTAGTGCTGGCATCAGTAGTCTTTGATGAGGGTTTGGACAGAGGGATCCAGGAAATGCTGCACCATTATCTTTTTTTTTTAACTTAATTTTTTGTAAGATTTTTGTGATAACCAAAATACAAAACAAGGTCATCTTAACAACTACAAAAGTATAAAGGTATATAACCCTATCCACCCCCCCACCCCTCGCTTCACTCCCCTGTCCCATTACACACTCAAAAACTAAGCACCAAGGGAAATCAGCACCTAAACCAGGGAGGTGCAGCATAAAACAAAAATAATCATATCTGCTCTATAGCAGACTAACAATAATGGTCCAGGACGTTATCAGAACCCCACAGACCAGGGCAGATAGACAAACCATGAGTAAAAATGAAGTTTTAAATTGCACAGCATAAAACCACAAGAGAAAAGATGTCCATATCTTCTCAAAATTGGCCAATGTACCCCTCTTTTGGGCAGTCAGCTTGCTTAGATAGTAGGCATCCCATAAAGTGCTTCATAGAGCTGCTATGGTAGGAAGTTCTTTTGTGTGCACCTTCTTAGTCACCTCGTAACAGAAGAAGCACCCTCACCACCTTTAGAGGCAAATTCAAAAGAAACAGGGCAGGGTCTGCACAGATAGGGAAATTGAACATATTTGTAAATAATTCAGCACAGGAAATCCAAAAATCATGTAAAAGTTTATAGTCCTACCAGACATTCATATATGTGCCCACTTGCTCATGCCCTCTTCAACATTTATTATCCAGGTCCTGAGAGCAACAAGCAGTTCTGACTGAGAGGAAATACCAACGATAAAGGGACTTATCCCCATTTTCTACTAGGTTAGCAGCTATAGATACATGAAGAGCGTTTGATGGATCAACACCCACTCCTGATCTGTAAACGTGCTCCCCAAATCCTGCTCCCAGTTTAACATATATTGTGCTTTAAACACTTTTGATCCAGTCAGCTACCCTTTGAAAAGGAGCTCCTGGTATAGGTGGAGAATCTGTAAGTATAAGTAAAAACCTCTACTCTGAAAACCATATTGGGTCTGTAAGTCTTGAAAAGATCGAAACACTCCATCAGAGTACAAGCTGCACCATTATCTGAACTGGATCCTTTATCATTGGCTACACTGACCCTGGTGCACAGGGAGATTTAACTTATAGTGGACCTTATAGATATAATTTTATTTTATTATATTTATTTGTGATATTCAATTTGATAGTTGGATTATTGGTTTATTTGGAATCTCTGTGCCTTTTTGATTAGTCATTTGTAATTTTATAAAATTTTTGCATATATATAAATGGCATAAAATATCATTTAGCTTGTACAGGGCAGAGTTTGGGCAGAACTTGGGTGGTGGTTGCAAGTACACATGTGGATTACAAAATACAGAATCTACATGTGTACATGAATAATCCAGGTGCAGACATTTACACCTTCTTGAGAACAGGTACAAGTGTCCATACCTGCTACTTATTCTAGTATTTTATAAAGTATATTTATAAGTACTAGCGTGTGGTTTGTGTATTTATAAATGCTAGCATGGGGCAGAAACCGTAGGTGAATACATGTGGAAGGGATAAAAAAAAAAAAGAGGTGGATTCCCTACCAGGACAAAATCCAAAACACAAGAAAAGTGTAGGGAAGGACCAATGGACTACCAGTGGTAAAAACAGAAGGTCCTCAGGGATAAAAATATGAAAATCTATTAAGAGGCTAATGTAAATTAGACTCAACACAGAGCCATGTTTTGGCAACCCAATGCCAGCTTCAGGAATCTGTATATCTATAAACATACAAAAAAGACTTTGTCAAAAATAATAGGACAACTGTACTATGAAATATAAAGCGGATAAAAGTTAAACATTAACTTATAATTAAAATTGCACATAGTGCCTAAAAAATAGATCTTCAAATTCAAAAAGTATTAATTTATTTTAAAAAATTTCCTTCAAACATGTTAGATATACAATACTTTAAATAATGTAAACTTTGAAGGACAACAATTAGACTAAAAACTGGACCTCATATACGTATTCATCTATACTCATTGTCAAATGAATTCCCCAAGGACCATCAAGCCCAGTGTATTCTCACATGTTGATAGCATTAACTGATGGAGCTCAGTGGGATGCTGCCTAGCACACACAGCTTTAGGAAAGTCCTGGCAGCATCCCACTGCGAATGCGTGGGTGCCTTCCCTCTTATCACGTGAGCGCAGGTACCTTAGTCTCTGTTTTTCCACCATGCTGGGAGGATGCATCTTTGTGATCTCCCTTCAGTGTGTATTTTTCTTCAAATTTTGAGTGCCATCCCATGCAGGTTTAATGTTTATTCAGTTTGGTTTTTTTCAGTATTCCCATTTTTTATTGCCATCCTTATTATTTTCTTAGGGTTTTTTTGGCCCTTCAAGTTTTCTTTATTTGTTCGTGGTACTTTAGGCCCACATAGGCCTGAGTGCTGGCCTCAATTTGGGTCTAGCCCCTTTTTCCAATCTTCAAAATTGAGGAGTTTAATTTGGCCGCTATTCTTTTCTTGATGTCCAAGTATACGTCTTCCAGTGGCTTAAAACATTGCACCCAGTATAATTGGGTGATCTCTATCTCAGCTGATGAGAGCTCCATTTGAGCCACTGGATTCCTGTCATCTGAAGTATGTGACCTGGAAAATTGTATTTTTGGTGGCAGTCGCTTCAGCTCACGGAGTCAGTGAGCTTCAGGCCCTAGTAGCTGATCCACCTTACACTAAGTTTCATCACAAAAGAGTAGTTCTTCACATGCAATCTAAGTTCCCTCCTAAGGTGGTTTTGGAGTTCCATCTTAGCCAGTCTATTTTTCTACCAACAATTTTCCCAAAACCTCATACCCATCCTGGCGAAAGCGCACTGCATACCTTGAACTGCAAGTGATCCTTTGTCTTCTATCTGGAGCTGATTAAGTCCTATAGATGGTCCGCCCAACTTTTTGTTTCTTTTGACCCAAACAGGATGGGAGTTATCATAGAAGATTATGTACTAAACAGCTGTTATTTAAACTTTAAAGAATTTTTGGTATTTTGCTCATCAATATATAAAATGAAACTACTCTTTAAAACCCATTGTCCCAAAAATAAAGAGCGAGAATGATGATGAGGGACGAAGTAAAATGGATTGCATAGATAAGAAAAGATGAAAAAAGTAAAGAAAAAAAACCACATGAAAACAGAAAAGGAGGAAAAAGGGGATAATGGGAAAGAATGAAGGGGGAGAAGAAGGGGAGGAACAAAAGAGGGGATGAGGAGGAAAGAGGGGAGGGAAAAGGGAGGTGAGAATAGGGGACAGGGAGAAGGAAGGGACAGAAGGAAGGAAGATAAATTGGAAAAAAGGTGGAGTATAGATGGGGAAGGAACCAAAGGGAGGGAAGGGGAAAGAGGAGGAAGGGGAGAAGTATAGACGGAAGGTGAGGTGAAGGTATGGGGAAGGGAAGAGGAGGAAAGAAAAAGATGAAGGAGGAAGGAAGGGAGGGGATGGGTTGAATGAGTGGATGGGGAGTGAGGGATGAGAGAAGGGGAAAAGAAAGAAGGGATAAGGAGTGGGGGTGGGGAAGGGAAAAGGGGGTAAGGGAAAAAGGAGACAGGAAAAGGGGGAGGGAAGCAGGGAAGGAAAGTGAGAGGAAGAAACGGAGGGGCAGAGGGAATACAGGAAGGGGCAGAGGAAGGAAAGGGAAGAGGAAAAAGGGAGGGAGAAATGAGAAGAGGAGGAAAAAGGGAGGGAAGGAAGGAAAGTAGGGGTCACGGGAAGGGGAGAAAGGAAAATGGGAAAGCAATTGGGAAGGGGAAGGAAAAAACAGGGAAGAAAGGGCTAGAGAACAGAAGGGGGGGGGGAAGGAAGGAGGAAAGAAAGCAAAAAGAAGAAAAATAAGAGGAAGACATTCCGGTCATGACCCAAGTAGTGAAAAATAATGTGAAAAATGTTACAAAAAAAGTCGTATTGAGTTGGTTCTTTTACTTTTATTTCTACAATCCCTTTTTTTCAGTCTGGCTACCTTGGAGATTAAGTTTAATTTTTGTCTATATATTTTTAGTTTATGGTTACTTATTCTGTACTTGATGGGGGTATATTTGTATTTGGTGTGTGTTAAAAAGGCACTGAATGTTTTTGTAGGATTGATCTATACTAATCCAGCTTATTTAGTTTTCCCAATAGGTTTATTGATATTCTAGTGCTCCTATTTCCTAGGTAGGGCCTTGTTTTGTGACTCCTGGACATTAGTGCTATTATGGTATAGTAGAATTACCATGTAGGTCTTGTATTGGATTTTATATTTGGATTTAGCTCACGCCTTTCTTAGTAGTAGCTCAATGTAAGTTACTTTCAGGTACAGGAGGTATTTTCCTGTTCCTGGAGGACTTAGTTTAAGTTATTACCTGAGACAATGGAAAGTTGAGTGACCTGTACAAGAGAAGGGTAGTTAATGGGGTTCCCTAGGGGTCTGTGCTGGGACCGCTGCTTTTTATGTTTAAACTGTTTTATTGACGATTATCACAATACAAATTAACTTAGAATATTCATATAGCATTGCTTGATATACAAAACAGCATTCTTACAACATATTCAACATCGCCAAACACTTTTCTTCCCCAGTTTTCTCCCCCCTCCCCTCTTAACAATTCCTTGGCAAGTGCTAATATTAGATGTTAAATGACTTTTGTTCCTAATATCATACACTTTAAATACCTCGTTAGGTGAAATAGTGCTTATCACAAAATATCAGAAAACTAAACATCAAAGCTCTAGAGCACTGCCAAGCTTTAGCCATATACATCTCACTCAACCCCTCCAACCCCCCACCCAATACCTCCCCCCCTTGCAAGCAGAATTCCACTCTAAACTAAATTTCCTACTCCAGGCTACCCATACTCTCCATTATTCCACTATTTATCAGGCATTAACAAGCAGACTACGTCCCCTTGGGCTGAGAATTTGCAGGTATGGTGTCCAAATCTGTAGAAAACGTACTCTGCGTTTAGGCGATTGTTTTGAATCCCTAGCCTCCCAAGAGGCCAGGAGATGCACCTGATTGCGCCAGTGCCAATAAGCTGGCCCTTCCGAAGAGACCCAGTATTGCATAATACATTTCCGAGCTACCAAGCTCAGCTTCCTGCATAACATTATAGCAGGGGCACCTAATGGAGCAAACGCTCTTGGTTGATCCAACAAAAACTGCCTCTCCGTTCCTTGAATTCTATTCCCCAATCGAATCAAAAACCCTCTTACCCTCTGCCAGAACATGCGCACCTTGGGGCATTGCCATAATGCATGATATAATGAGCTGGGACCCCCTCCGCATTTAGAACACCCCGAGTTGTCCGGCCCCAACATATGAGCCAGTTGTGCTTTAGACATATACCCCCGAAGGACCACTCTATAACCACACTCCCTCAGCCTCTCATCTGTTACCAACGCCCGGATGCCCTTCAAGGTAGCTGACACATCCCATGTTGCCAGTGAGGTCCCAAGATCTTGTTCCCATTTTCGCTTAAGATCAACATATTGCCTCTGGGACCTACGCCTAGCCAGTGCCCCATACAATGCTGATACAGATTGCTTCTCTGTCTGCAACTCCTCAAAGAAGACCCTTAGCTGTTCCCCCATCCGCCCCCTCAGGGGTGCTTGGCTCAGGGATTTCATATAGTGTCGGACCTGTGCATAGGCAAATCTATTGCCCCAAGCTGATCCCACTTTATCTTGAAGAGTGTCAAATGTTATCATTTCCCCATTTTCCAATAACAGGTGTTCCAATCTTGTGATGCCCAGCCCTTGCCATCTGCCAAATGTCGGGTTGTCTATCCCTGCTTCAAAAACAGGATTACCTACGATTGGGATTTGATCTGTAACGTGTGGTTGGCCCCCCATTTGCCGCATCCACCACTGCCACGCCTCCCGAAGGGGCTGTAGTATTATACTTTTTTTAAATTTAGAAGGGAGCCAACTGCGAGGTAAATGGAGCAATGCTAATATATCATATGGAGCAAAATAGGCTTCCTCCAAGCCCATAGGTGTATAATACTGCGTGGTATTCACCACATCTCCTAGGTGACGCAACAAACACGCCTGGTTATATAGGAACACATCCGGGATACCCATTCCCCCCTGTCTCCAGCTCCCTATTAACATGTTTTGGCTAACTTTAGGCTTTTTGCCTGCCCAGCAAAATCGACTAAAAAGACGCATCATCCGTTTCAAATCAGTCCGTGATAGGCGCATGGGTAGGGTTTGAAGGACGTACAACCAGCGCGGAAACAGCACCATTTGGACTAAATGTATCCGTCCCATTAATGACAGTGGAAGGCTCATCCAAGAGTCCAATTTAGCTTTAGTATGTTCCAGTAAGATTTTAACATTCAACTGATATAAGTCTGAAGTATTCATTGTGAGTCGGATTCCTAAATATTTAAAAGACTCTCTAGCCCATCTCAATGGAAATTCAGGGTCCCAGTCCCTCTGGTTCACCTCTGGCGAAGCCAGAGCTTCTGACTTATCTAGATTGATTCGGAAACCTGAGTAGTCTCCATATTCACGAAAGGTTTCCAATAACGTGTCTAAGGATTCCCTTGGGTTTGTGAGATGTACCAAAATGTCATCCGCAAATGCTGCGATCTTAAACATGTGGGTCCCTAAGCCGACTCCCCGGATCAAAGGGTTTGCCATGATATCTCTAATAAGGGGATCTAAAACTAAAACAAAGAGAAGAGGGGACAAGGGGCACCCCTGCCTTGTGCCTCTCCTGATACAGAAACTTTCCGATTCTATCCCGTTCACTCTCAAGGTGGCACATGGGTTGGCATATAAAGCGTGAATTGCCTCAACAAATCTCCCTGAAAATCCATAATGTTCCAGCGTATCAAAAAGAAACTTCCAGTGAACCTTATCAAAGGCCTTTTCCGCATCGAAGCTGATCAACAACGATGCTCCCTTCGCCTGCGAGCTGTGTTCTAGTGATGTCAGTATTGCTCTCAAGTTTTTACTCACTGCTCTACCTCCCACAAAACCCACCTGACTTTCATGAATCAACCGAGGGAGCAACCTCGCCAGTCTATTAGCCAAGATTTTTGCCAACAACTTGGTATCATAATTTAATAGGGAGATAGGCCGGTACGATGTCGGCTCCAGAGGGTCCCTCCCCGGCTTCAACAAGACTATTATTTGAGCCCTATTCAAGTCAGGGGGTAACCTTTGTCTCTCTATCAGTTGGTTCAAAAATCTAGTAATTGCGGGTATAACTCCTCCTTCCATCAATTTATAGAATTCTCCTCTTAAACCATCAGGTCCTGGGGCTTTCAGTCGCGGGCTGCGGGCTATAACCATACTAACTTCGTCCTCCGTGATTAATTGATTAAGACTGTCCAACTCTTGTATTGTAAGCTTTGGTAAAGCTAAATTTTCTAAGTACATCTGATTTAATAGGCCGTCTTCCTCTGGGGAAGCGTACAGCCCTTGATAAAAGGTCCGAAAGGTTTCACAGATTGCTTTGTCTGATGTGTGGAGCCCTCCCCCCCTTTGCCTCAGTGCCAGAATGTTCTTAGTCCCTCCCCGGGGGGTAATTATTTTTGACATCAACTTGCCTGTTTTATTACCATGTTTATAAAGCATATATCGATAGTAAAGCTGTGACTTGTGTGCCCTCTCTTGCAAAAGTTCATTTAAGGCGGTTTGAAGCTCTAACACTTGTTGTTTGTCACCTATCGCATGTGTCTCCCCATATCTCTTCCGTGGTTACTTAAACGCAAAATCTTTCTGTCTCGTGCCTTCCTCACAAAGTGTGTGTGACTTATAACTTCGCCTCTAAGAACCGCCTTAGCCGCTTCCCAAAACAAAACTGGATCCTTTATATGTTCTTGAATATGAGTGCTGTATTCCGCCCAGCTAGCTTGTAGTCGGCCTTTAAGCACTGGATCTGAGCTAAACTCCAGGGGAAATTGCCATTTATGTTCCTGTTGGGTCGTACCGCTTGGTGTCCATTCTATCTTAACCCAGGCATGGTCCGACACCATGTACGGTCCTATCTCTGCTGTTGTCACTTCCCCAAACATCTGGCGCGATGTCAGAATATAGTCGATTCTCGACTGAGTTGAGGTGGCCCGTGACAGGTGTGTGTAGTCTTTCTCACCTGGGTGCAGCACCCGCCACACATCAACCAGGCCCAACATCTGGCTCAATTGTAAGAGGCCTCTATTATTATAACATGAAGAGGCCGTCTCCGGATCTGATCTGTCCAGAGAGGGGTCCCAAGCTGCATTAAAATCGCCCCCCATCACTATAGCTGCGTGCGGTTGCCTGAGCAGAAAATTAATCAAAGTTTGATAAAACTTCCGATCATATCTATTTGGAGCATAAACATTACAGATTAGCAGTTTCTGTCGCCCAACTACCACTTCCAATATAACATAGCGGCCTTCAGTATCAATCAGAAGTGGGTTAATTACAGAGGCTATGCCTTTTCTAATTAATATCGCTACTCCTCCCTTTTTGCCTTGTGCATTTGCTGCTATACAATCCCCAACCCACCAGGTGCTGAGCTTGGCATGTTCAATCTGGTTCAGATGCGTCTCCTGTAAAAGTGCTATGTCTGCTTTCTGCCTATTTAATTGTTGTAAAATCTTAGAGCGTTTTATTGGTGAATTAACTCCGCCTACATTCCATGTTATTATTCTTACTATTCTTGGATTTGTAAGTGTGTGACTATATCCATAGATGTCCACTTTTGTAATCGAGGGGGACATCCCAGCCTCTGCCCCCCCCCCTAACTTGCACCTCCACTTTATCAGCATCACTGTTATGTTCTGCCCACGCTTCCATCAGAGCCCGTCTCCCATTGCCAAACCGCCTTTCATTGACAGCTCGGGGAGACAAAGCCCCCCAGAAGCCTTCATTGCTTTCCTTTACATCCTTTCTATTTGATACTTGTACCCTGCTTGCATCCCTCCCCCCACCCCCTCCACCCACCCCTCCCCCACCCCCCAAATCCTGTATCCCTTATTCTCAGGTCCACCAATTAGGACCACGACTTCCTTACGTCTCTCCCTCCCCCCTCCGCATTAAACAGTGTTACATTAAACATAACTTTCATTGTCAAGCTGATCAGACACTTACAGGGTCTCACCCCTCTTACCAGGGGTTCGAACCGTTTCACCCATTGGCCATGTCTTCCATAAAGTGTCTTATTCAACAGCAAGAAAACTCAAAGGAAAAGTCTAACTCACAAACCATAAAACCTTAACCTTCCAACTGCAGCCATCTTGCCAAGCCTTTCTGCTACTATAAGTGGTCCATCTTTGTACTTGGCTGGGAGTTTGCTGTATTGTCATATATTGTCCAGTCAGGTCTCCTCTGACCCCTCCTTATAACATTACTCAATGCTCTCAAAGTGTTTGCTCCTCTATGCTGTTCAACTTGCATCTGAAGATGTTGTTCCCAGCTGCTGTAGAAATTCTTTAGCCGCCCCTGCCGTCTCATATGTCTTGGTAATGCCGTTATGCGTGACCCGCAGTTTGGCAGGGTATTGTAGTGCAAATCTTATTTCCTCCACGACCCTCCAGACCGGTCAAGACGCGTGGGTTATGTCCTCCTACCAGCAGAGGGAGACTGAGAAACACTGAGCTTTTGAATACTGTATATATAACCTGTGCAGTACATCCACTAGCCAGTATTTTCTCAGTCTCAGCAGAGGTAGAAGGACAGCCTGTGCAGTCTTCAATAGTCTGGTGAGGTAGTTTGGATACTAGGTCACGGGGACTGGTGGGGTTCCTGACCATTTTCTGTTGCTTGGCATCCCTGTACGTGTGTTAATTAAAAAAAAAAAAAAAAGCAGAATAATAAGTGCTTCGGGGCCCTGGGTCCGGTGGGGCCCAGTGTTTTCCCCCCGGGGTGTCACACCTATTTTGGGTCCCTCCCCCTGTGCTGCTCTCTGTTTGAGAACTTGGCAGCTTTGTGCCTCGGCTGCTTTCCTGGTACTGTAGCCTTGAGTGCCTCACAATTCTCAGCTGCCAATTTAATGTTACTGTCTCTTTAAGGGCAACAGTGAATTTTCTCCTGCTCGGAACGAACGGGGTTTCAGTTCGTTGTTAGAGCGTGAGAGCAGCGCGAGTGTGTTGAGTGAGTGAAAGTTTTTTGGATCCGGCTCACGCGGCATTGTTTTTTGGTTTGCCCTCGTGTTTGGATGGCGGGTAAACTGCTCCGGTGTCGCGCGTGCGCGCGCCGCGGTGTAGAATCTCCGGGAGCTCAATGCCGTCTTTGCGGCGAACCGAAGCAAGTGCCGGTGGCAGCGGCTCCCCCCGAGTTGACTGCGGAGGTCCCGGCAGTTTCGGGAGTTGCTGGGGCAGTGGGGACGCCGCTCGGGACATCGTCGGCGGTTCCGGTTTTGGCGGGAACGGCCGCCATTTTGTCAGCGGCGCGCACTGCGGAATCAGCAGTTTTTGGGCCCGCTTCCCCCGTTTTGGTCACAAAAAGCCCGTCTGAGGCTCCTGGAGGGGTTGGTTTCCCCCCGGAGTTCGTGTGGACCCTCTATCAGGCATGGAGGACGGGACCCCCCCAATTGGAGGAGGGGGCTAGTACCTCTTTGGCTAAAAGACCAAGGGTGGATTGGTCAGAGGACGGGGAGTTTTTTTTCTCCGGGTGGTTCTGACGGAGCTCTTAGTGAATTGGGGGACCCAGAGGGGTTTGAAGGTTTGCAGGATGCGGAGTGCCTAATTCCTGGTGAGGATCCCTCGGTGGTTCGTATTTTTCACAGGGATGAGCTGTCTGAGCTTATAGATCAGGTGTCGGCCACCCTTAAGTTTGATCAGCGAGAGGTAGCCATGGGGGAGGCTAGACAGGTGGATCCCTTAGTTAAAGGTATCCAGAGGAAAGCCCGGTCCTTCCCCATGAACAAGGACCTCCGGGATATGGTCTTTCAGGAGTGGAATGTTCCGGATGCGCCATGTAAAGTAGCGAAAGCCATGGCGAGGCTTTATCCTCTTCCGCAGGAAGATAGGGATTCCTTTAAGGCTCCCACTGTGGATGCCGTGGTGACAGCAGTTACTAAAGCCACGGCGATCCCGGTAGACGGAGGTACCGCTCTCCGTGACCCCCAGGATAGGAGGCTGGAATCATTTCTCAAACGTAGTTTTGATCTGTCAGCTCTCGCCTTGCAGGCTTCGGTGTGTGGGGGCCTGGTAGCTCGGGCGTGTTTTCGCTGGGCCGAGAAGCTTCTGGATGATTCGGTGGATGTTGGTTCCTCAGGGGTTCAGGAGTTAGCCAAGCTGGAGATGGGATCGTCCTTTTTGTCGGATGCTCTTTATGATTTATTGCGGGCTTCGGCGAAGAATATGGCTATGGTAGTGGGAGCGCGTAGGGCCCTTTGGTTACGCGGTTGGGTCGCGGACGCGGCCTCTAAGGCTAAGCTGTGTTCTCTTCCCTTCAAGGGGTCCATGCTTTTTGATGAGGAATTGGATAAGTTGGTGAAAGGTCTCAGTGATGCCAAGGCCCCTAGGCTTCCGGATTTTCGTTCCAAGGCGGCTTCCAGGGGCACTTCCTCCCGAGGGCGGTTTAAGGAGGCTCGTCGGTATAGGCCAGGGAGGTCTAGTGGGGCTCCTAGGGGTCGTTTCTTCCAGCGCACCCAGTCCTTTCGTGGGAGTCGTCGCGGAGGGTGTGACTTTTCCACGGGAGGGCAGGTCTTGGGGCGTAATGCACAATGAAGGTGTGCGGGCCCAGGCTCTGGTTCGGGTAGGGGCTCGTCTGAGTCTTTTTTACCAGAACTGGGCCCAAATCACTTCAGATCAGTGGGTTCTCGAGGTGGTGCGAGACGGCTATGCCCTGGAGTTCGACAGTTCACCTCCCGAAAGGTTCTTGGAGTCCCCTTGTCATTCGAGGCTCAAGCGGGCAGCTGTGCGGGACACGTTGGCTCGGTTGATCAGGTTGGGGGCGGTGGTACCGGTTCCCCTCGCTCAGCGCGGCTCGGGCTGCTATTCGATCTATTTTGTGGTCCCAAAGAAGGAGGATGCCTTTCGGCCTATCTTAGATCTAAAGAGGGTCAATGCAGCTCTCAAGGTTCCCTCGTTTCGCATGGAAACGTTGCGGTCAGTCATTGTCGCGGTTCAGGACGGAGAGTTTCTAACGTCTTTGGATTTGACGGAAGCTTATCTCCACATTCCTATTCGTGCTGCTCATCAGCGATTTCTTCGCTTTTCGGTATTAGGGAAGCACTTTCAGTTCTGTGCTCTACCTTTCGGACTAGCAACGGCTCCCCGAACGTTTTCCAAAGTTATGGTAGTAGTGGCAGCGGCTTTGCGGAGGCAGGGTGTTCTGGTGCACCCGTACCTGGACGATTGGCTGATTCGAGCCAAGTCCAGGTCGGAGAGCGAGATGGCTACTGCTCGAGTGGTTCAGTTTCTTCTGTCTCTGGGCTGGGTAGTGAACTTCGGCAAGAGTCATCTGGTGCCGTCGCAGTCGCTGGAATATCTGGGGGTGCTTTTCGATACCAAGAAGGGTCGAGTATTCTTGCCGGGTCCCCGGATTCGCAAGTTGCAGGGTCAGATTCGTCGGTTTCTGGCGGACTCAGCACCGACGGCCCGGGAGTATCTGCAAGTCCTGGGGTTGATGGCGGCCACCATAGAGGTAGTTCCGTGGGCCCGGGCGCACATGCGGCAGTTGCAGTCAGCTCTTCTCAGTCGTTGGTCACCACTGAGTCAGGAGTTGGACAGTCGTCTTCAGCTGGCGGTAATTCCACGCCTCAGTCTCCGGTGGTGGCTAGACACAGACAATCTGGAAAAGGGAATGCCGTTGGAGGCCCCGCAGTGGGTGGTCCTCGTCACAGATGCCAGTCTACAAGGCTGGGGAGCTCATTGCCTCGGGCAAGTGGCTCAAGGTCGGTGGACTCAGTTAGAGGCTCAGTGGTCCATCAATCGTTTGGAAACTCGGGCCATTCGGCTCGCGCTTCAGGCTTTTCAGAGTCTCCTGTGCCGGAAAGCAGTCAGGGTCTTCTGCGACAACGCCACCGCCGTGGCTTATGTCAACCGTCAGGGGGGCACAAAGAGTCAGGCGGTCGCGGAGGAGGCGGCGTTGTTGTGCCAATGGGCGGAGAGTCACCTGCTAGCGCTCTCCGCGGCACATGTGGCCGGAGTGGACAATGTGGACGCAGATTACCTGAGCAGGCATACTCTAGACCCAGGAGAGTGGTCTCTGCATCGGTCGGTGTTCGAGCGCATTGTGTCGGTCTGGGGTCTTCCCGAGGTGGACCTGATGGCAACGGCCCACAATGCTCAAGTGCCGAGGTTTTTCAGTCGTTGGAGGGACCCTCGAGCGGAAGGGATCGACGCTCTGCTGGTGCCCTGGCCTCAGGAGTTGCTGTATGTTTTTCCTCCATGGCCGTTAGTCGGACGCGTAGTTCAACGCATAGCTCGGCACCCCGGACGGGTGATTTTGATAGCCCCGAATTGGCCGCGTCGGCCGTGGTTCGGAGATCTGGTACGGCTGGCGGTAGTAGACCCTCTTCCGTTGTCAGATTCAGTGGTGTTGTGTCAGGGCCCAATAGTTATGCCAGATCCGGTTCGGTTCTCGCTTACGGCCTGGCTCTTGAGAGGCACAGGTTAAAGAAGAAGGGTTTTTCGGCCAGAGTTATCGCCACAATGTTGAGCTCTCGTAGGCAATCTACTTCGTTGGCTTACGTCCGGGTTTGGAGAGTTTTTGAGCATTGGTGCGCAGGTAGACAGGTTCTTCCTTTTCGTGCGTCTGTGACTGATGTATTGGAGTTCCTACAGGATGGTATGGACAGGGGTCTGGCCTTGTCCTCTTTAAAAGTACAGGTGGCAGCTTTGTCCTGTTTTCGGGGGAAGGTTCAGGGGAAGTCTTTAGCTTCTAGTCCTGATGTGGTTCGTTTTTTGAAGGGCGTTAAGTTGCTGCGACCGCCTCGGCGGCGGATGGTGCCTCCGTGGGATTTGAATCTCGTTCTGGATGCTTTGGTTAGGCCGCCGTTTGAGCCCTTGGTGGCTGTTTCGGACAAGGATCTTTCATTAAAGACGGTTTTCTTAGTGGCCATTACTTCAGCTCGGAGGGTGTCGGAGCTTCATGCTTTGTCTTGTAGGGAACCCTTCTTGATTTTTTCCAAGGAAAAGGTTTCGTTACGGCCAGTACCGTCCTTTTTGCCCAAGGTGGTCTCAGAGTTTCATGTTAATCAAGTCATTTCCTTGCCAGTTTTGGGTAATTTGGCGGGGGATACGGAGCAGCGTCGTCTGGCAAAGCTAGATGTGCGGAGAGTCTTGCGCTGTTATATTTCCAGAACTCGGGAGTATAGAGTTTCTGATCGTTTGTTCGTCCTGCATGGTGGTGCAAAGAAGGGCGCGGCAGCTTCCAAGGCAACGATAGCAAGGTGGTTAAAGGAGGCGATTGTTTCGGCTTATTTGCTAAAAGGTCGCTTGGCTCCTAAGGAGTTTTCGGCCCATTCTACCAGGGGAATGGCGGCCTCTTGGGCGGAATGTAGCATGATTCCTCCGTTAGATATTTGTCGAGCGGCGGTTTGGTCTTCTTTGCATTCCTTTGTTAAGCATTATAGGATTGATGTGCATGCAAAGGAAGAGGCTGGCTTTGGGGCTGCAGTGTTGACCTCTGGCCTTCGTGGATCCCGCCCGTAGGATATTTACTGCTTTGGTACGTCCCACGCGTCTTGACCGGTCTGGAGGGTCGTGGAGGAAGGTGAAATTAGATCTTACCTGCTAATTTTCTTTCCTCTAGACCCTCCAGACCGGTCAAGGCCCGCCCTGTCTATCTGTCTGTCTGTATTTTAGGCCAGGAGGTTTGGTTGGTCTGTTGTTATTTCTTGGCAGCTGTTGATTGTTGTGTCTATGGATTCAGACTCTGGTTTACCAGTTTTTTGTTGGTTGGAGTCTGGACAGGTGTGACAGTGTTTGGTAGTCCACCTGTGGAAGCACACACGAAAAAAGGGACACAGTAAGAGAAATAAAGAAAGTGTCCAGTTGGCAGTGACCACGTACAGGGTTGCTCATTATAGTTAGTGTTATGGTTTCTCTGCTTTGTTAGTGTTATACTGGCTAGTGGATGTACTGCACAGGTTATATATACAGTATTCAAAAGCTCAGTGTTTCTCAGTCTCCCTCTGCTGGTAGGAGGACATAACCCACGCGTCTTGACCGGTCTGGAGGGTCTAGAGGAAAGAAAATTAGCAGGTAAGATCTAATTTCACCTTTCTTTTGGAATAGCGTTGAGCAAACCTCCGAAAACTGTCGCCTTCGTGCTGCTACCCCTGCTGAATAATCTTGGAAGCATCTTACTGGGATTCCATCATACTCCAGTGCCTTTCCGGTTCTAAGCAGCTTCATCACCTCTTGTTTTTGCGCATAATTCAAAAATCGTAGAATTACCACTCTTGGTTTATTGGTACCAGTCATTTTCATCCCTATGCGGTGAGCCCGTTCTATCTGTATTGGCCCCAAGGCTTCTGGGAATTGTAGTTCGCTTGTAAACCAGCGTGCCAAAAAAACCTCCAAGCCCCGTTCGGGTATCGTTTCTGGCAGGCCCACCACTCGGATATTATTTCTCCTGGACCTATTTTCCAGGTCCTCAATCTTTTCCTCCATCGCCTGCAGCTTTTTTTGAGTTATATCCTGTACTGTCTCCACCTCCGTTACTCTGTCCTCAATTTCACTCACACGTGCTTGAAAGCCTGCACAGTCTCGAGAGAGATCCGTGAGCTGTTCTTTTACCTTTTCCAGGTTAGTATTTATGGGGGAGAGCCGGCGATCCAACATATCCTCTAACACTGAGGACATTTCCGAAGTTATTTCGGCGATCCAGGCCGATGACACTGTCGGGCCCGGCGGGCTTGCGGGCGGCGCCATCTTGTCTTCTGCTCCTCTACCACGGAGCTTATCTTTATGTAGATTTTTAGCTGCCATCACGCCACCAATAAATTTAAAATGTTCGTTGCCGGCCACTCCAGCGTTTCAGGCTGCGGCGAAATTTAATTTTAAATCGCGGTTTGTGAGCTGGTCGTGCGGAGGGGGGATTGAAGCCGGAGAGATCTTTTTTCTTCAACCCCTCGCGGTCATGACGTCACCGGAAGTCGGGACCGCTGCTTTTTAACATATTTATAAATTACCTAGAGATGGGAATAACTAGTGAGGTAATTACATTTGCTGATGACACAAAGTTAATCAAAGTTGTTAAATCGCAAGACAATTGTGAAAAATTACAAGAGGAACTTACAAGACTGGGAGACTGGGCGTCTATTAGATTGTAATCTCTTTGAGCAGGGACTGTCTCTCTTTGTTAAATTGTACAGCGCTGCGTAACCCTAGTAGCGCTCTAGAAATGTTAAGTAGTAGTAGTAGTAAATGGCAGATGAAGTTTAATATGAGCAAGTGCAAAGTGATGCATGTGGGAAAGAGGAACCCGAATTATAGCTACGTCATGCAGGGTTCCACGTTAGGAATCACGGACCAAGAAAGGGATCTAGGTGTTGTCGGTGATGATACGTTGAAACCTTCTGCTCAGTGTGCTGCTGCGTTAAGAAAGCAAATAGAATGTTAGGTATTATTGGGAAAGGAATGGAAAACAAAAATGAGGATGTTATAATGCCTTTGTATCGCTCCATGGTGCGACCGCACGTCGAATATTGTGTTCAATTCTGGTCGCCATATCTCAAAAAAAGATATAGTGGAATTAGAAAAGGTGCAGAGAAGGGCGACAAAAATGATAAAGGGGATGGGACCACTTCCCTATGAGGAAAGGCTAAAGCGGCTAGGGCTCTTCAGCTTGGAGAAAAGACGGCTGAGGGGAGATATGATAGAGGTCTATAAAATAATGAGTGGAGTTATCACCAAAACAGGGAAGATAGGGTATCCTGATAGTGAGGTTGCAAAAGAGACCGTAGTAGATCAGGTGTCCCTAAATAAAAATCAGACAAAAGATTGCAAATTAGTACTGTCAAGTACTAAGCATGATGTAAATAGGAACAACAAACACAGTTTGAAATGTCTATATTCGAATGCCAGGAGCCTAAGAAATAAGATGGGAGAGTTAGAATATATTGCACTAAATGAAAAATTAGATATAATAGGAATCTCTGAGACCTGGTGGAAGCAGCCTAACCAGTGGGACACTGTCATACCGGGGTACAAATTATATCGTAGTGATAGAATGGATCGAATTGGTGGAGGGGTAGCATTGTATATTAACGAGAGCCTTGAATCAAATAGATTAAAAATTCTGCAGGAAACAAAACACTTCTTGGAATCACTGTGGATTGAAATTCCATGTATAAAGGGGAAAAGGATAATGATAGAAGTGTACTACCATCCACCTGGCCAGGATGAACAGACGGATGCAGAAATGTTAAAGGAAATTAGGGACGCAAACAAACTGGGCAACACAATAATAATGGGTAATTTCAATTACCCCAATATTGACTGGGTAAATGTAACATCGGGACACGCTAGGGAGGTAAAATTCCTTGATGAAATCAAGGACAGCTTTATGGAGTAGCTGTGGTACAGGAACCGACGAGAGAAGGAAAAATTCTAGACCTAGTCCTTAGTGGAGCGCATGATCTGGTGCGGGAGGTAATGGTGCTGGGGCCGCTTGATATCAGTGATCATACATACTATGATCGGATTTGATATTAGCTTTGAAGTAAGTATACATAGGAAATCAAATACGTTAGCGTTTAACTTTAAAAAAGGAGACTATGATAAAATGAGAAGAACGGTGAAAAGAAAACTTAGAGGAGCGACTGCGAGGGTCAAAAATTTACATCAGGCGTGGATGCTGTTCAAAACACCATCCTGGAAGCCCAGGCCAAATATATTCCGCGTATTAAAAAAGGAGGATGGAAGACCAAATGACAGCCGGCGTGGTTAAAAAGTGAGGTGAAGGAAGCTATTAGAGCTAAAAGAATATCCTTCAGAAAATGGAAGAAGGAACCAACTGAAAATAATAAGAAACGGCATAAGGAATGTCAAGTCAAATGCAAAGTGCTGATAAGGAAAGCTAAGAGGGACTTCAAAAAAAAGATTGCGTTGGAAGCAAAAACACATAGTAAAACATTTTTTAGGTATATTAAAAGCAAGAAGCCAGCAAAAGAATCAGTTGACCTGCTAGATGACCGAGGAGTAAAAGGGGCGATCAGAGAAGACAAAGCCGTAGCGGAGAGATTAAATGAATTCTTTGCTTCGGTCTTCACTGAGGAAGATTTGGGTGGGATACCGGTGCCGGAAATGGTATTCGAAGCTGACGAGTCGGAGAAACTTAATGAATTCTCTGTAAACCTGGAAGATGTAATGGGGCAGTTCTACAAAACTGAAGAGTAGCAAATCTCCTGGACCGGATGGTATCCATCCCAGAGTACTGATAGAACTGAAAAATGAGCTTGCGGAGCTATTGTTAGAAATATGTAATTTATCCTTAAAATCGAGCGTGGTACCGGAAGATTGGAGGGTGGCCAATGTAACGCCGATTTTTTAAAAAGGTTCCAGAGGAGATCCAGGAAATTATAGACCGGTGAGTCTGACGTCGGTGCCGGGCAAACTGGTAGAGACCATTATAAAGAACAAAATTACAGAGCGTATTCAAAAGCATGGATTAATGAGACAAAGTCAACATGGATTTAGTGAAGGGAAATCTTGCCTCACCAATCTACTACATTTCTTTGAAGGGGTGAACAAACGTGGATAAAGGGGAGCCGGTTGATATTGTGTATCTGGATTTTCAGAAGGTGTTTGACAGAGTACCTCATGAAAGACTCCAGAAGAAATTGGAGAGTCATGGGATAGGAGGTAGTGTTCTATTGTGGATTAAAAACTGGTTAAAAGATAGAAAACAGAGAGTAGGGTTAAATGGACAGTATTCTCAATGGAGAAGGGTAGTTAGTGGGGTTCCTCAGGGCTCTGTGCTGGGACCACTGCTTTTTAACATATTTATAAATGACCTAGAGATGGGAGTAACTAGTGAGGTAATTAAATTTGCTGATGACACAAAGTTATTCAACGTTGTTAAATCACGGGAGGATTGTGAAAAATTACAAGAGGACCTTACGAGACTGGGTGTCTAAATGGCAGATGATGTTTAATGTGAGCAAGTGCAAAGTGATGCATGTGGGAAAGAGGAACCCGAATTATAGCTACGTCATGCAGGGTTCCACGTTAGGAATCACGGACCAAGAAAGGGATCTAGGTGTTGTTGGTGTTGATACGTTAAAACCTTCTGCTCAGTGTGCTGCTGCAGCTAAGAAAGCAAATAGAATGTTAGGTATTATTGGGAAAGGAATGGAAAACAAAAATGAGGATGTTATAATGCCTTTGTATCGCTCCATGGTGCGACCGCACGTCAAATATTGTGTTCAATTCTGGTCGCCATATCTCAAAAAAGATATAGTGGAATTAGAAAAGGTGCAGAGAAGGGCGACAAAAATGATAAAGGGGATGGGACCACTTCCCTATGAGGAAAGGCTAAAGCGGCTAGGGCTCTTCAGCTTGGAGAACAGGCAGCTGAGGGGAGATATGATAGAGGTCTATAAAATACTGAGTGGAGTTGAATGGGTAGATGTGAAGCGTCTGTTCACACTTTCCAAATATACTAGGACTAGGGGGCATGCGATGAAGCTACAATGTAGTAAATTTAAAACGAATCGGAGAAAAGTTTTCTTCACTCAACATGTAATTAAACTCTGGAATTCGTTGCCAGAGAATGTGGTAAAGGCGGTTAGCTTCGCGGAGTTTAAAAAAGGTTTGGACGGCTTCCTAAAGGAAAAGTCCATAGACCGTTATTAAATGAACTTGGGGAAAATCCACTATTTCTGGGATAAGCAGTATAAAATGTTTTGTACATTTTTGGGATCTTGCCGGGTATTTGTGACCTGGATTGGCCACTGTTGGAAACAGGATGCTGGGGTTGATGGACCTTTGGTCTTTCCCAGTCTGGCAATACTTATGTACTTATGACAGTAGGAATTGAACCCTGGCTCCCCTGCTTCTCACTCTGCAGCTCTAACCATTAGGTATAACTAATAAAGATACCCCCATTATAACCTAGATTTCAGTCTTACTTTCAATTCAATCTTCGTTTACATCAGTCTTTCTAGCCAAGAAATTTGAATAGCAAATAAGATTCACGCCTGGGATACAATGTGCATATACATTTTAGTTGAAGATATCAGTTTTCAGATAAATTAGCCCCACCTTCACCCAAAAAATATGGCCCAAAACTACCTCCTGCAACTGCACCATCACCCCTCAATCTAGCAAATCAAAAATAAGCACCTTATTTCCTTTAGACATGGTATCTGAGGGAAGGCCATCAGTCAGCTAAATCTGTCTTTGCTTATATTTATTTATTTAGATTTTGCTCATACCTTTTTCAGTAGTAGCTCAAGGTGAGTTACATTCAGGTACACTGGATATTTCTCTGTCCCAGGAGGGCTCACAATCTAAGTTTGTACCTTAGGCAATGGAGGGTTAAGTGGCATGCCCGAGATCACAGGGAGCAGCAGCGGGATTTGAACCGGCCACCTCTGGATTGCAAGACCAGTGCTCTAACCACTAGGCCACTCCACTCAAGACATTCAAATTAAGTGTTACGGCCACATTACAGCTGTGAGCAAGACAGCATTAACTCTCTGGTGGCTTCAACACAGTGATTCATGTGGGCCCTCCACCTTTGATGCATGAATCCCACAAATGCCCCCCTTACACCTGTGATGGTGACTGCTGAGGAAGCAGGTAGGAAACACTGCTCATCACCTCCTCTTTCCTACTGCAGAGCTACCAAGTCACCTGATTCCAGGAGGAAGATGTTTTCATCCATTCTGGTTTTGATCCGGCATTTGTATCTCTGATGCTGCCAGTTGAAATCAGTGCTCCATATCCCATAATTCATCAGGATAGAATTGTCAGATATACAGGACTGACCAAAAGTCTTCCTCCTGGAACTAGATAACATTGCAGTTTTGCAGTAGTGGTTCATGTCACCCACTACTAACTCTTTTGTCTGCCAACAGCTGACTTACCAGGGCAAAATTCTACCCTGACTCCCATGAAATTCACATATCCAAGAGGACCTGCCCCGTAAATAATTGGGCCCTAGGTACATACTAATTTTGCATATGCCTTAATGCTGCCCTGGCAGTAACACATCCCGCTGGCCTATAAGGTGATGGTCACGTCTATACAGTGAAGACAGTGTATATGGCACTGACGTGGACCAAAAGACTGACTCATTAGGAATAGTAAGCTGCTTGGCAGACAGAAGCATCCATGTGGAGAGCTGATCTGTGATGCCCATAAACAGTTAAGTTACATTATCAGCTCAGAGCTTCTTCCTCAAAATAGGTGACACCCATATGTGCAGGGTTAATGTGATGTGTGGTCCTGCTGAGGAACAAAGTGAGAAAGGGCAGGATCCACCAGGAGCTCCATAAATGGCCAAGGTGGCCCCATTGGAATGTGGGCCAATTAGAGGCTACACAACTGCAAGTCCCATCTACCCTGCTGCCCAGTGAGGCATGACCTATCAGAGAGGTTCATGTACACCTGGGATTAAGTGCAGAGAATGCATCCTAATAAGGCCCATTGGCATGTGGAGAGTGATGGCAATATGTTCCTGCAGATGTGTAAATTACTAATGATGGAAGTAGCTAATAGGTTGTGATGATCTACATCGCTATTTCAGTGTCACTACTGCCAGATCATCCCCATGCATTCGTAGGGACAATAGCAGTCTCACCTCTCTAGCTGCCCTCTCACAGAGCTAAAGCCAAACTGCTTCAGGCTTCCACTTTATTTGAATAGAAATTCACATAACAAAATATGAAACTTCTCTTTGGGACAAATTGTATAAATGGCACTGAAAAACCACGCTTTTAGAACGATTCTATAAATTACACTTAAAGTTAGGCGTAATTTAAAGAATATGCTTATGTGCATCCATTTAGGCCACTTAAAGCCAGGCCTAGATACCTGCACCTATCTTAGGCGCAGATCCGAGTGTATTTCATAATAGTGCGTATAGATTACTGAACTGCCCACAACCCACCCAGTCCACACCCATGGCCTCACCCCATTTTGGTTGTGCACATTAGAATTTACGCGCACCACATTATACAATATGCCTGGAAAGATGTGCACGTAAATTCTAATTAAAGTCAATTAGTGCCGCTATTTGGTTATGTACACAGAAATTCTAATTAAAGCCAATTAGTACCAGTTATTGGCAATGATTGGCTTGTTAATCAGTTAAGTTCGCGAAGTTTGGCCAGGTGGCCAAATTAATATGCACAGCTTGTCGCCATTTATAGAATTTGGGGGTTTGCACATAAATCTTTACCTAATAAGATACTGAGTATAACCGGAAATTCTAAACAAGCCCTGCCCCTTTCAAAGTTATAGCAGCCTTTTAAATACAACTATTTATTTATTTATTCCATTTTTTATCCCATCCTCTTGATCGTACCCAGAATTGGTTACAGAATTGCATTCATATTATAATAAAACTGTACAACGTATAACAAAATAAAGTAAAATTAAAAAACGGTTCCAACCTGACAATTTCCATTTTAACTCATCAAATTGCTAGATTAAAACAAGAAAGTTTTAATAGCCTTACAAAATCCCACAAGATCATTAATAGATCTCGTAGAGGGAGGAACTTTGTTCCACAACCAGGTCATAAAATAAGAGTAAGCGCGAGACTAGACCCAGACTCCCATCCATTGCCACTACCAGATCCAGTCAAGCTTTTCTTTTCCTCCCTCTTATAGTGCATGCTTCTTTATAACTTGTAATTACCTTTGAAACTGTTACTGGTATAGAGGTTATAACATAAGAGCCCTTTATTTCCCAGGTACAACCAGTCCCTGTATATAGCCAGCTACTTACAGTGGTGGAAATAAGTATTTGATCCCTTGCTGATTTTGTAAGTTTGCCCACTGACAAAGACATGAGCAGCCCATAATTGAAGGGTAGGTTATTGGTAACAGTGAGAGATAGCACATCACAAATTAAATCCGGAAAATCACATTGTGGAAAGTATATGAATTTATTTGCATTCTGCAGAGGGAAATAAGTATTTGATCCCCCACCAACCAGTAAGAGATCTGGCCCCTACAGACCAGGTAGATGCTCCAAATCAACTCGTTACCTGCATGACAGACAGCTGTCGGCAATGGTCACCTGTATGAAAGACACCTGTCTATAGACTCAGTGAATCAGTCAGACTCTAACCTCTACAAAATGGCCAAGAGCAAGGAGCTGTCTAAGGATGTCAGGGACAAGATCATACACCTGCACAAGGCTGGAATGGGCTACAAAACCATCAGTAAGACGCTGGGCGAGAAGGAGACAACTGTTGGTGCCATAGTAAGAAAATGGAAGAAGTACAAAATGACTGTCAATCGACAAAGATCTGGGGCTCCACGCAAAATCTCACCTCGTGGGGTATCCTTGATCATGAGGAAGGTTAGAAATCAGCCTACAACTACAAGGGGGGAACTTGTCAATGATCTCAAGGCAGCTGGGACCACTGTCACCACGAAAACCATTGGTAACACATTACGACATAACGGATTGCAATCCTGCAGTGCCCGCAAGGTCCCCCTGCTCCGGAAGGCACATGTGACGGCCCGTCTGAAGTTTGCCAGTGAACACCTGGATGATGCCGAGAGTGATTGGGAGAAGGTGCTGTGGTCAGATGAGACAAAATTGAGCTCTTTGGCATGAACTCAACTCGCCGTGTTTGGAGGAAGAGAAATGCTGCCTATGACCCAAAGAACACCGTCCCCACTGTCAAGCATGGAGGTGGAAATGTTATGTTTTGGGGGTGTTTCTCTGCTAAGGGCACAGGACTACTTCACCGCATCAATGGGAGAATGGATGGGGCCATGTACCGTACAATTCTGAGTGACAACCTCCTTCCCTCCGCCAGGGCCTTAAAAATGGGTCGTGGCTGGGTCTTCCAGCACGACAATGACCCAAAACATACAGCCAAGGCAACAAAGGAGTGGCTCAGGAAGAAGCACATTAGGGTCATGGAGTGGCCTAGCCAGTCACCAGACCTTAATCCCATTGAAAACTTATGGAGGGAGCTGAAGCTGCGAGTTGCCAAGCGACAGCCCAGAACTCTTAATGATTTAGAGATGATCTGCAAAGAGGAGTGGACCAAAATTCCTCCTGACATGTGTGCAAACCTCATCATCAACTACAGAAGACGTCTGACCGCTGTGCTTGCCAACAAGGGTTTTGCCACCAAGTATTAGGTCTTGTTTGCCAGAGGGATTAAATACTTATTTCCCTCTGCAGAATGCAAATAAATTCCTATACTTTCCACAATGTGATTTTCCGGATTTAATTTGTGATGTGCTATCTCTCACTGTTACCAATAACCTACCCTTCAATTATGGGCTGCTCATGTCTTTGTCAGTGGGCAAACTTACAAAATCAGCAAGGGATCAAATACTTATTTCCACCACTGTAGCTTCTTCTTGAAAAGACGCTTCTCAGAACTCAGACTCCTTCCCCAATCACTGAAGACATTCCTTAGGGAGCCCTAGCATTCAAACCCTAATTGCTGTTTGCCTCCCCTTCTTTCCAGAGGAACAATCTGGAAGAAGCTGAACAACATGCATGACCTTTTTCTGCCCTTTACCTGAGCTCACCTGCTTACTGTAGTGGCTGCAAGAACAAGGTCAACACATCAGGGCTTAGACATTTTCAGCAGGGCACATAGCCTCTCCCTGCCAGTGCCCACACCCTTAAGAGACCTTCAGGAATACTTGGGTTACCATATTTGCTGAGACAAAAAAAGGACACAAAAAATAAAATTCTGCCCCACACCGCACCCTACCACACAGTTACCTTGACCCCTCAAAAAAGCCAGATTCCATAAGCAGTGAAAATACTAGTAAAAGTAACAGAAATGTATTTCCTTTTGTACTCTACTAAATACAAAATTAGAAAATCTATACATTTCAAAAAAACAAGCATCCATGAGCAGCATGACTCCTTTTCAATTCCCTCCCATCCATTAGCAGCATGACCCCCTTTCCTCTCCTCTCCATCCCCTTCTATCCATGTGCTGCATTTCCCCCTTTTCCCTTGCCCCTCTCCCTTCCCTCCATATACAGCATGTCCCCCTTTCCCCTCCCTTCCATCCATGTTAGGTTTGCCCCCTTCTCTCCCTCCCATCTATGTGCATCATATCAACCCCCTTCCCCTGGCCTACCTTACATCCTTGGTGGTCTAGGGACCTCTTCGGGGCAGGAAAAAACTAGCTTTTTTCTGCCCGCTGTCGCTGCTTCTTTAAAATGGCTGCCAAGATTTCAAGCGGTGGCCTCACAAGATTTCCGCGGAAGTCTCATGAAGCCACATCTTGAAGTCTCGGTAGCCATTTTAAAGAAGCAGCTGCAGTAGGCCACTAGACCACCAGGGCATGTTACAGTAGGTTCAGGAAGGCCAGCCTGTCCACCCAGAAACCTGGACAAACGGGCAGGCTGGTAAAAACTGTCTAGACCCCCGACAGTCCCCTGAAAAAGAGGACATGTCCGGTGGGGGGGAATCAGATTGTATGGTAACCCTAGGAACACTTTCCCCACAATAATGTGTCTCTGAGGCGGGGCAGTGGGGGTGATCCACCCCGGGTGCAGGCAGCAGGAGGGTGCACAAAGCAGTGTTGAGAAATGGGGGGTCCCGAGCCCCCCAAGAAGGCTAGAGTGACCTCAATCTGACTCCATCTCTAAATAACACTAGTACTGGGGTAATCCAGGAGTTATGAGGTTTTAAAAGGAATTGCCACTGAGAGAGACGTTAGGTCTCAAATACCGGCATTAGTCCGCCTCTCAGCACTGGCAAGGAATAGATACCAGCCTTATGACAAACTGGATTTAGGCTACAGGTTATATAATGCAGCGAATGATAGCCTGATGTAGCAAAAGCATTTGTACTTACAGCCTTTCATCATTAAGTGAAGCCCACAAACCATCATTTAGAATGAAGAGTTTATTTGCATATCAGACTTTAATCAGGTACATTCATCAGACAAATTCTGGATTCAGCTGACCGGAGCTCTGCTGCTTTCGAGGCGTTGAAGAAAAGTTCCCCCGAGGGCTTGCATGCACCCTGCTTTTATACAATTTGGTCACTATACAAGTCTATGGAGAGAGATTTTTTTCTCTAATATTGCTTAATCTATGAGTCATGACCTCCGGCCAGGTGCTCTTCCGTTTTAGTATTGCAACCTGTTATGCAATTTCCCTTTTTGTCAACATTTCCCTAGATACGGACATCCAAACATCCAAACATGGACATCTCCCTAGATACGGACATCCAAACATGAACAAAACAACTTTTTTTATGAAGATATCTAAATATAGATATCTCAGGTTCATATCATCTTGTAATCTGACTTAGCATTTTAGCCATCAATTCCTTGATCTTGGCTTTTGCACTGCTTTTGAATGTCACACCAAATTCTAATGAGGCCTAGTCAGTGCCTTTTAGCAGTTTAAGCTGTTTAGGTATGTAAATTGACCCACCACTATTCCAGTGGATGGATCCCAAGCGGGGACACATATTAACTTACAGGTAAAGCACGTCCTTGCTCAGCCAGTCATAGATTTTTAAACCTAGCTGGTATTTTTACAGCCTGAGTCCTAAAATCTGGTCTTCCACCCTTCCGGTGGGCATCCAGTGAGGGCCTCTTGCTGTAGTATAATTATACATTCCCCACTTGTCACCCCCTCTGAGGAGGGGTGACACAAAGCTCGTCAAGCTTGTCATCATCCATTCCAGAAGGTGGCAAGCTATCAAACTAGAGGGGGAGTTTTGGTCTTACAAATTGCTGGAAGGTATGGTGCAAGACAGGAAACTTCATTCTCAGGTTATATATTATTTGGGGGGTATGGAATTCCCTTTATATTACCCAATCCCTTGGGCCTTAATCATGATGTCATCTCTCTTGAGACTTACTCAAACCTGTAGTGAGAAAGGTTCATCTACAAAATCTCATGAAGTATAGGTATGTGGGTAATAGCAATTTAAGGTGGATCGTACTAATAAACACTTTCAGGTCTTTCTATGGCTTCTATTGTATCTGTTGCATAGTGCATGGGGAGATAATCTAATGTATCTATCTCAGTGGTCTTGGGAAGGAATAGTGGTTTTGATTAAGCATTGTTATGGTGGCTCAACAAATGTATGGTTAGTACTCTGATTGCAGGCTGTTTTAGGTTGTAGGTATTCAGAATCCTTAAATAAGTATGAGGTTGTCTTATACAGCAAAAAGGGTCAATCCTAGGAAAATTTATATTAACAAAGGTCATGCATGGATCTTGACATATGCATAATGACCTGGAAGTATGGGAAGCATTTTATATATTCGTTACCCCACTTGGAGCTTAGTCAAACCTACAGAAAGACATGCAGCTTAAGTAAGACTACACCAAAGTTAAACAAATGCATAACTGGTTGATACTAACAGGGTTTACACCTACATTATGATATCATAGCCAGTATTAGGGTTTGATGTTACCCTTGTATCTGAGCAATATCAACTTCAATTTAAATTACATAAACAGAAATAACGGAGAAACTCTTAGAAAAACAATTAGAACAACAAAGGAAATAATAGGAAAATAAAATAAAACCTTTTCAATATCTAGACAGGATTACTGCTCAACTGAAAATAAAACAAAATATGAATCTATAATGTCCATAAACAGCAACTGTAAATCTCAAATGAAGTATCAGTTCTTAATCCTCTTTCATCGATCATGGTTGAGGCGGTGGAAGCGCTGAAGAATCTGGACGGAGATCTGGAAGATCTAACAGGGCTGGATTTTCACAGCAACTTGGGCAAGGAATCAGTAGAAGTGACAGTCGTAATACTAGGAATTGGGATTTGCAGAATGTATCCCCACTTCTGGCTTGCATAATGTGCAAGACAGATTGGTAATTATTACGAAGACATGATCAAATAACAATGGTTCTGTATATGGAACAAAAGAAAAGGTTACCAAAAAAACAATATAAATTGAAAATTAAGAGATGATGTTGATTGTTCAAGTTATTGAGGTATGGAGGGTCAGGAATATGGTGCACAAAAATAGTGTAAAGGCACGGATAATGCATTGCAATATATGGCCAGTAGGTATGGAATCTTCACCTGCGATGACTAACATTCACCAAGGGTTGAGCCCTCAGCTGCAGGAGGCCAGCAGGACTTACGAGTTAGATGAAATAGTCATAATCAGAGCAGAAGTCTAATGTGCAGGAATTTAAAACTCATAACTAGTCCAGGTGATGGAAGTATCTTCTGGAATCACGGTCGCTGTCTGTTGTAATAGAGAGCTTATACGTAAAGTGCCATGTATGTTCTGGAAAAGATGAGCTTGTAAAAATATTTAATACAGCAGAATATTTAAGTGCATAACCAAGAAGGTCTAAGTTAATGACATCATCTGGACAAAAGAAAATTCTCATTGGAGAAGGTACCGCTTCTTTGTCTTGTCAGAGGTCAGTTGTAGCAGAAGTACCAAACTGGAATAGAGGCGGTAGGTCAGGAATTGGATTTGCAGTCTTCACTCAACCTACAGGACTTAATAAATAGAGCTAATATAAGAAGTAATATCAAGTGGTCAAATCTCAGCACAGGACCATTAGAAAGAAAAAATCAAAGAATGCATTGTTAGTTCCTTGGGGCACCAATAGGTGGAGCATAGTTTCAATATATAAAATCATAAGTTACAAGTAGAAAACAATTTTTTTTTCTCTCGGTAGATTGGATTTTGCTGGCACAGGAAGTCAGCAGAGTCTGAGGAAACATTGTGGTCAGAGTCTGCTCCAGGAAAATACAGCAGCCTTTAATATGATATGTAGAGAGATAGAGAAAAGCCAATATCAGAAATGTAAAAACTATATATTTCTACAAGGGCTCCTCACGTGACCTTTACAAGGTTCAAATAGGCCAAATGAGGAGGACAATAACCTATAGTCCTCTGTAATAGTTCAGAGCCAATTTGGAAAATTAAAATTATATTAAATTCTAAACTGATCCTTTCTATGCTTTCACAATTTGGGCCCTAAATTATGACAGCATATCAAGATTCACATTCAGAGGGATAGCTAAAAATAAGCTTATATATTCTCAGGAATCAATTTACAATTTAGAGTATATTTTAAATACAGAGGATAAGCAGCTTTATAAGCAGGAGACAAGTTGGAGCATTTCTGAACACATTTTAGTGAAATTCAAAAATTCAAGGATATAATAACAATTTTTATTAATGCAATAAATGCACAAATTGATCAGTAGGATATGTTCATATAGACCAGTATAATAAATGGAACAGCTTGTAAGCCTACATTGTAAATTGAATTCTAAACAAAGAGTAGGAAGGATAACACAGAATCATAGAAAAACCCATTTAGTTATTAAAAATCTGAAACACGTAATGAATTCCTGTATCATATACTGAGTCCAAAGCTTTTATAAAAATGAACTTAAGAGAAAATAAGAACTACAAGGGTTAATCTCTGTTATTCGGTCCTAAGGAAATCACGAAATAACGGTGTTTCCTGTGTCTAATTTGAGTTTACTGCTTACTGCAAGCATTGGACATTATGGTGACTGAAGATAGGATTAAACATCAGACAAAAACTGTAAGTTCAAGTTTTCGTATTAAAACTTCATGCTGGTGGAATTGGTCTTCAGAGAATTAATACTTCAGGAGAGGGAAAGGACGAAGAGAAGGTTATTACTTTATCTGCTTTCCATAGGTACGGGTCTCATTAAAAAGGAAGTTGGCAATTGTAGCTAGTCTTATCTGAACATAACTTTAAAATAATAGCAACCTAAATTTCTTTAGTTCTGATTTTCAACTGTGCCATTTGGGGTTTGAGAACCAAAAATGCTGGAACTCTATACAATAATATACAAAACTATAAATCTTTAAGAGGCAGGGAAGGAAGTTTGAAATTAGTAGATAAGACAAATTAAAACACTTAATACATTCTTACGGAACACATCCCCAATAAAAAGCCAGGAAGTGAACATCAGCACTAGTTATTTTAAACAACGTCACAAATAAACAGTGTTTTAGATGGCATATAATATAGAACTTTTCATAGGAAATATCTGAAATAATTATGCAATTTTCAATGAACACATACACGGACGCACACCTATAAAATTAAAACTATAAGTGGATCTCTTTTACTAAAAAGTCTGTCATATGATACCTGAATAAGTATCATGTCCGGTATATCTGTCTTATCCAGATTTAGAATCCGGATGTGATTACCGGAGCTAACAAAGATAAATTATCGAAAACTCTTAAACTATTTATAGCTACTAGAACTAAAAAGTGCTTGCATTTCTAGTGAAAGCAATTTACCAGAAATCAAAAACAATCAGGTATTTAACATCACGTCACAAATCAAACAAACATTGCTTAAATGAAATAATATACAATCCTGGAAAAAACATTCCTTTGAGATTTACTACCACTGCAGTTGATAGGCAATCTCTCAGAGTAACCTTAAAGCACTAATTTAAAACTAAAGAAATGATTCCTTAATAACTAGCTGGTTTAATATATGCCATTTACCACAGGACACACGGCAACATATAGACATAAAATTAAAACAGTAACCTAATCCTGATAAATAGAAAACTTAAAGCTCAGAAGAGGAAGCAAGATATTTCTAAATGTAGTTCAAAACCAATCATTGGAATTGTGCACGGTTAAGGAATTATTTAGGGTTTGAAAGCAAAAAAACATAAAAATAAATATTCCAGTAGCCAATTACAAGTCACAGCACACAGACAGAAAAGAAAAACCACGTTCATACACATACAAAGTCATTGTCCCACATACAGAGGCGTCCCTGTGTATTGAGGACAAAATCTTAATCCTAAATTTGGTAAAATAAAACATTCAAATTAGAGGTAATCCAATAGCCCATGAAAGTATACAACGGCAAGCTTAATAGTAGCACATACAATAAATGAAAATATACTCACGATTCATGCAATGTACTCTCCAGCACAGAAAATCAATTGAGAAAGAGAACAGTTGGCGGGATCACTACGCCCTTCCGAACTCTCGGTGGCATAGGGAGCTCAACCGCAAAATAGAAAGGTTTGTTTCAGAAAGTCCTTACCAGAGATCTGAATAGATGTCAGATCACCAGTATCTGGTGTTGGGTGCGGAGAGGAAGATATAATATAATGGGTAGTGAACAACATCACCCAATATATATAATGACGGAACCTGGTAAGCAAGTGGTCTACAAATAAGCTCCAGACCTGTAACATGCTGTAGAAAAAAATGAAGTAGATTAATAATAATATATATATTGACCAGATCTAGAACCTGGTACAAGGTCAGTGGTTCAAAAAGCAGCTTCAGGGATAACAAGGAGACCTAAAAATGATAATGTGCTAACAGTTTACAAAAACATGCAATGATTATCCTGATAGTAGAACATACAGAGACATAACACAATCATACTCACGCATCTATTAATGTACTCCAATATAGGGACCCGAAATAAAAATTACTAATTGGCGGAAAGCTCTACGCTTTTACCGCAAGTGACATTAGGAGAAAGCAAGACAAAAACTGCAAACAGAAATGCAACTAAAGAGTGGGTGTATAAGTGAATAAATACCTAGTGTCAGCTTACGTATGTATCCTACTCTAAAATAAAGAAAACTGTTTCCCCAGGGTAGGCTTCTACAACTAGGATTCTGCTCTACTAGCCGCCAAGATTCAGCTCCATTGGCCATGATTCACTCCAATGGTAGAACCCTCAAAAGAGGGGAGGCTACTACCCCTGAAAGGGTCCAGGAAGCTGCGAAACTAGTTCCCTGAACTCGGAGAACAGATACCCTATGGTTTTTCGCTGGTTAGGAAGATTCTGCTCTATTCAAATGAAGATTCCACTCAATTCAACTAACCTCCACAGGATATTTTAATATACGGCTAAAAATTTAGAATGAAGATTCTGCTCAATTCAACTGAAGATTCTACTCGATTCAACAAACCAAAATACACTTAAGAATTTAGAAGCGCCCGAGTCACCTTGTACACAATCTCAACCAATGTCTTAGGCGTCCCTTTATTGTCACGGCGATCATGTATACAAGTAACCCCAATGTGGGCAATAATGCCGAATCCGCAGGCCACTCCGAAAATGGAATGGAAATCTGCTTTAAATCTAATAATTGAGATACCGTCATCCATTGAAGGATCACCTCCAATGGGTGTAAGCCCCAGGCATCGATATCAAACCCAATAGTTATAGCGTGACACTGGTATACAAGAAAATAGAAATAAAAAGCAGAATAAAAATATAGCCTATCCCAGGGAAGAGCCCCTGAAACAAACTACAAAGATAGTAAAGATAAAATAGATATAATAAAGAAAGGAAATTAAAAGAAAGATTTGTAACACTGAACATATGTAAGCTCTTGGGGGATGGTACTACCATAAAAGATTCACTAGACAATATATTTTCCACTCAACAAAGCACGAGAAGGAAACTCAAAAGCATTATGGTACCGGATAGGTTGGAAATAGCATCTAAACAGGAAAATATAAGAGAAACATATTCTTACACCAAAAACTTCCAATGATACGGCATGAAACATACATACTACTCAGTGACTGAAATGATATGTCTAAATGATGACAAACAGAACAGCTGCAGCATTAGAAGGAAAGAGAAGGTGGGTTGGGTTATAAAGAACCAACAGGAAATAACTGAAGAAGTGAAGCAACGCTGTATTCTCATGGCACGCAGGCATCATATTCTCAACCGGAAAGGTAAAACTTATTTTATATACATATCAATTAAGGTAAAAGCAAAGAAATGCTTCTATATAGTACATAATACTTCTACTATCATATAAGTTATACAAGGGGTTATCTAGCTCTTAATGAAACATTGTAATTTCATGTGACTTTCTGTGTTATATCTAAGTTCACAATGCTGTCGAGTAAAAACAAAAAACTTGTTATAAAGACTTGCACAATTTAATTCTTTATAGAACCATATTATTTAAAAGTGATGGTCATTCTCAGGACGTGGAAATATTCATCAGGAAACATTATAACATAGCTCATTATTACAAGTGTTTAAAATAAGCCAGTCCAGGCTGTATGCACTCGGGGGACGAAAACCACAATGCAAGCGAGGAAGTGCAGTATTTCCTGTAGATAACGGTATAATATAGTTAGGCTCACCGAATATTAAAATTATTAAAAAGCATCCTTAAAATGAGACTTAAATATGAGTACAATTTATAATTCTGACAATCTATAATACTGTTCAAAAGCAGGATTCAAAAACCCATGTTTCCTGAAGATAAACAGGCTTGTGGCATTATTTAAGGTCAAACCATTAAGTAACACAATAGCACGGTGCTAGGGCTGCAACGTATATTTCTTTTAAACGAGTACGCCATTAAAACAGAGTACAAGAAACCCGAAGTACATGAGTATCGGAAATGCAAAGCATATGAGAATCTTATCTAGAGAGTGAATAAGATCCCCTCATATCTAGCGCAGTATAACACAAACAGTAAAATGTCCATATATAGTACAACAATTAGAAGCTGATGGGCGAGGACAGCATAACGCCTATCTTATAACGAGAGCAGGATATAATCTATATAGTGTTTAAACAGCAAACTGTAAAGATATGTTTCCTAATTATGTCACAATAAAGCCCCATTTCAAACTACTAGTTCAGGAAAACCTCAGCAATTATATATGAAATTATGCACAGCTTGGGAGAAAGAAACATCGGCTGGCATTGTCAACAACAGGAAACCTTAAAATAAAAGTGAATTCAGAACCGATTACACAAGCTAGAAATGACCAAAAGCAAAAAGCAAATAAGAATAAATGAACAGAATTAATAAAATAAAACCAGGTTGTAAATTAATGTTCTGGAAGGGTTAAAATCGGATAGGAAAATAAATAAAATTATGTAAGAGGAGAGCATCAGAGAGGAGGGCAGGGAAGAGAATAAAAAGGTGGAAGAGTCGGTAGAGCATCAGAGAGGAGGGCCGTGAGGTGTTAGCCAAAGTGAGAGCCCAAAGCATATCCAAGACATAAATAAGGAAAATAAATGACAAATCTGAAGCATTATTAATTAAAAATATAACATTGTCCCAAAACAAATTATAAATTAAAAGGGTGTGATAACAGCTACTAGGTTAAGTACAAATTTAAAATTACAACTGTAAAAGGAGAAGAAAAAGCATTAATCAGACCGGAAGATGGCCGTATAGTTTGACAGCCAGCCATAAGTTATAGTATAAAGCACTGACAATACATGAAGGAGAAGAGCATGCTTCTGAAGTCCAGATAGCTTGGAAAAACAAATCACAGAGCCGGGGGACAGGAGAATGCTGTATAATGGACAAGAGATCTTTTGCAAGGAAAAAGTATAGGTGGAAGTGAGATAAATTTAAAAGTCTTACAACCGAGGCTGTGACAGGAAAGAGGGGGTACAGAAAAAAGAGGTGGCAAATTCACTCAGAGAAGCAGTAACAACGGGAGCTTAAGGCAGACAACTGTCAGGATTAGTGCAGGACCTTTGGGACTTTTAGCAAAGACAAAATACAAAGGTAGAAGACTTGGAGCGTAATAACAGTTTCATATATAGTGAGTATGACAGAAAGGTGCCGAAAGTGGCAGAGACAGGGTCTATACAGCGAAAATTAAACCCGGAAATGCAGCTAAAAGTGGCTACGGGGAACAGAGACGGAATACAGACCGGGACTTCTCAAGCGAAGAGTTATAATGTCATGAAAGTTTCAGACGGGGGGTTTCCAAAGCAGGCATAGAAATAAATGTGGTTTATCAAGTATAAAGCTGTATGACAGGAAGGAAGAGGGGGGGGGAAAGGAGTTATCAGAGCGGAAGATGGTTACAGCGTACGAACGGACAGCAAGCTCTCAAGGCATGAGACGCACTTGCAAAATAGAGACACCGGTTAACAATACTTAGAACTGGCAACAGACCTGTCATAGGGAATATTTATAATCAACGAAATAACTAACAAGATAATATGGGAGAGAAATCACTGACGGAGAAGAGAACATAACCTTACTGACAGATAGCCTATATATAAGAGCAGGGAACAGTGGCCAAAAACAGAATCAGAGAGAAGAAATAAAGCGCAGTCTTGGACGCAACTAAGAGGGGGAAAGAAAGCACAAGGCTTACATATTATCACTGACTGTGATAGGAAAAATAACGGAAGTGGCTAAACCACAGAAAAGAGTGAAAGCTTAGAGAGAGAACAGCAGACTGCTATAATAAGGGACATGAGACATCGGGGAGGAAATTCTTGATCTTTAAATATTGAAAGACAAAAACGAGGAGAAGGACAGGAAAGGGTGGAACAGGGAATACCGAGCAGCGTACGGGGTCACCAATGTTGAGAAATGGGGGGTCCCGAGCCCCCCAAGAAGGCTAGAGTGACCTCAATCTGACTCCATCTCTAAATAACACTAGTACTGGGGTAATCCAGGAGTTATGAGGTTTTAAAAGGAATTGCCACTGAGAGAGACGTTAGGTCTCAAATACCGGCATTAGTCCGCCTCTCAGCACTGGCAAGGAATAGATACCAGCCTTATGACAAACTGGATTTAGGCTACAGGTTATATAATGCAGCGAATGATAGCCTGATGTAGCAAAAGCATTTGTACTTACAGCCTTTCATCATTAAGTGAAGCCCACAAACCATCATTTAGAATGAAGAGTTTATTTGCATATCAGACTTTAATCAGGTACATTCATCAGACAAATTCTGGATTCAGCTGACCGGAGCTCTGCTGCTTTCGAGGCGTTGAAGAAAAGTTCCCCCGAGGGCTTGCATGCACCCTGCTTTTATACAATTTGGTCACTATACAAGTCTATGGAGAGAGATTTTTTTCTCTAATATTGCTTAATCTATGAGTCATGACCTCCGGCCAGGTGCTCTTCCGTTTTAGTATTGCAACCTGTTGTGCAATTTCCCTTTTTGTCAACATTTCCCTAGATACGGACATCCAAACATCCAAACATGGACATCTCCCTAGATACGGACATCCAAACATGAACAAAACAACTTTTTTTATGAAGATATCTAAATATAGATATCTCAGGTTCATATCATCTTGTAATCTGACTTAGCATTTTAGCCATCAATTCCTTGATCTTGGCTTTTGCACTGCTTTTGAATGTCACACCAAATTCTAATGAGGCCTAGTCAGTGCCTTTTAGCAGTTTAAGCTGTTTAAGGTATGTAAATTGACCCACCACTATTCCAGTGGATGGATCCCAAGCGGGGACACATATTAACTTACAGGTAAAGCACGTCCTTGCTCAGCCAGTCATAGATTTTTAAACCTAGCTGGTATTTTTACAGCCTGAGTCCTAAAATCTGGTCTTCCACCCTTCCGGTGGGCATCCAGTGAGGGCCTCTTGCTGTAGTATAATTATACAGCAGTCACGCAGCTGTCAGCTCCACCAGTACCCCTTCCCCCCTCTTTTACG
Organism: Microcaecilia unicolor; assembly: GCF_901765095.1. Lineage (NCBI taxonomy): Eukaryota > Metazoa > Chordata > Amphibia > Gymnophiona > Siphonopidae > Microcaecilia > Microcaecilia unicolor. Next base: position 343,606,949 of record NC_044034.1, read on the forward strand.
TGTAATCCATGCACCCAACCTTTATGGAGTGTCCTGCATTTTTGGTTGCTGGTCCTACTCATGCATTTCTGTTCTCTGCTCCAAACACACCCCCTTTTAGGGCACATACATATAGGTGGCATGCTGCACAAACTTGTGCCTTTTTTGCCATTATAGAATATCGCTGAACACGTTCCCTTGTTTTGGATGACCAGATGTTGATTTTGGACATGCAAATAGCACTTGACTGTTATAGAATCGCTACCTGTTTGAACTGTCAGCTAATATCTGTTGCCATGAGTAGGCATTAGCAACTAGGGAACATGCCTAGGGCTCATATTTTAGGGGACCCAATCATATGTGTTCAGGACTCATGAGGTTAAGATTGATGACTGTCTGGCTTTTTTCAAGATTGTTTTGTTTTTGGCATTCTAGTCTGGAAGCTAGAAGGATGGCTAATGTCTGGACATTTTTCAACATTTAAAATTTCTCTCTGTAGATCTCCATTCATCTTTCATGTGAGTGAGCTTTGCCCAGACTGTTTCCAGAGTACCTAGGAGAATGGGAGTAGGATCCTGTCAATGAGAAGGTTGTAGAACTGGAGCACTAGAAAGCTGTTCCAGTCACAAAAGTGATGAGCCCCCGAGATCCCCTACTGTAGAAATGAATTTTCTGCACGTCAGGAGATGGAAGAGAAATGAAATCATCCCTTAAATTGAATTTGTTCAAAAAGGCGGTAAATAAACCCTAATGAATGAATGAATGAATGAATGAATGAATAAATAAATAAATAAATAAATAAATAAAAAGCAGTTCCAGCAACTGCAGCATACACAGTAACATAGCAATTACAGAAATGCTCCTTCCAAATAGTCCTCCCCTCTCCTCTCCCAATCACTGATACACAGAGAATCAACATAGATACAAATATACACACACAGTAACATGCTCTCTCGTATGCAAACACACACAGGTAAATATTCGCATTTACAAATAGGAGAAAATATTTTTTCGTTCAACTCATAGTTAAGTTCTGGAACTTGTTGCCAGAGGATGTGGTAAAAGCAGCTAGTGTAGCTGGTTTTAAAAAAGGTTTGGACAAATTCCCAGAGGTAAAATCCATAAACTTATTAAAGTAGACCTGGGGATAGCCACTTCTTATCCCTGGAAGTGGGTAGCAAGGAATCTTGCTACTTTTGGGGAATCTGACAGATACTTGAGATCTAACTTGACCACTGTTAGACGCAGGATACTGGGCTAGATTGACCTTATTGTCTGACCCAGTATGGCAGGTCTTATGTCTTATCTCACATGCAAGCATACACAGACACACATCCGCTACGACCCACTAGTGAGGAAACATAAAGTGATGTCAGTGAGAGCGGGATGCTGGGGAAGGGAAAACCTACAGGTCCACGGAGGCCCCCAAAATGAATTGCTGGGTTGCCAGGGAGGGACAGATACTGGTTCGGTGGAGATGAGGGGGAGGGGGAAAGGGGAGTGAGGCACAACCGCTGGGTGAGCCTGAGCCTACCCAGGCCCACTCGTAGCTACACCACTGGTTCAGTGTTGCCTGGTGGCCTCACCACCATTATATCTTGTATCAGATCCAGCATACCAGTAAAGACTTTTACATAGCACAATGCTTAGGAGACTGGTGTAGATTGTACACCATTTTGGTTGTCATTCTGTTGGTTTCCTGTACTCTTGTATACATCCCTCCACTTATTTGGCCTTCACATTCAGACTCCATATTAAATGTGAAGTCATACATACAATTTGTTCAGTGATGCCACCACCTGCTTTATTCTACTTGTTACATATCTCCTTATTTACTCCACTACCTTATCACCCATTTAGGGCATCTTGAGATAAATTATTACAAATAAAACCCAGATCCTTCTTCAGTACCTTTCTCACACACTTTTCCCCAGATTCATGGCTTCTACTTTTTTTGTATTAAATATTGGATACTGTCACGAACGCCTAACCACCTACCTGGGGTTACCCCGTGGTCACTTAGAGGGTCTATCCCCAGCACAGCTCATGTCCGCCTACACCTGATGCTTGTGCTCTACACTATCACCCTTCTCCCACCAACTGGGTCCCAACTGCCTCTGGGCGAGTCTACCACTCTCAAATTATCCCCAATGATTTCTAGATTACTGGGGCCACACTCTCATTGGTCCCACAGTTCCCAGAAAGTACTCACAGACCCAACACACAAACCACCAGGATTCTCAGTCCAGACAAGCAGTGTGAACAAATATATTTATTTTCAGCATTTGAACAATGAACAAAAAAAAAATGCGCAATCAGCAAACAGTAACAAGTAGCTGAAAAATGGATCAATTAAAAAATTATCTAAACATTTGCATATTGTCTAAACAGTACTTGGGAAAATCAGGATATATATATGTTCACAGAGCCTTAGCAAAGAGATCTGTCTCTCTTTTCTCCCAGGCTAAGACTGTAGCAACAGCCAGTACTACTGGGTAATTTTTCAAACTCCAGGCCAATAAGAGCTCAGTCAACAAGTTTTTAAAGTATATTGCTACTTGCTTCCTGCTTTTGGTAAAGAAACACCACACTTCAGGACATAATTAAAGCAGGAAAATATCTAATACATTTTACAGGCTTAAAACACACAGTTTCTTCACAGATACCATATAATTAGGTATTCTCACTCTCCTTTTTCTGTTTCTTCTGGAGTAGTGACCCTCCTCTGCTTCTTAGTGTAACCAGTGAAGTGGTTTATCTTCTTTTTCTGTCCCTTCAGCTTTGCTTATAAAGACACTAAGTAGAAGCAGCTTTAGAACTAACTTGTATGGCACCTTATTTAAGATTAGTATCTTTATTGAAATTTATAAAGTCATAAATGTAACAACATAAAGAAATGTCATGTGACCAACAACTTCAAATCTGAACATACCTTCTCCCTCAACCTTCCCCCTTCCCCCCCATCACCCCACTGCACAAAGATACCAAACAAAAATCAAAATACCAAAATCTAGTATTGAGCAGACGACTGCAAGCTGTATGAGTCGGGGAATTCCAGAAAGGTTCCCAAATCATACAAAATGTCTTCCCAGACACTATCCAAATCTGTAAATTCCTTCCATTCCCGGGAAGCCTCGGTAATCATTATAAAGTCCTATTCATACTGAGTGTTTAACAAAGTTCAAAGAACATCTAGGTTTTGGAGTAACACTTTTATACATGCCAAACAAAATTTTAGGCCTTGGAATCCAATGTGCTCCCCAAAGGTAAGAGACATGAGAGCTCAAGGTCATCCAATAAGCCTGAATGGATGGACAGTGTCAAAAAAGATGACCTAAAGTAGCCATAGATTGACTACATTTACAACAACAATCAGAATGGCCAAAATGGGCCTTATATGCCCAAGAAGGAGAGATATACAAACACCAGTTTATATTGCATCTCCCAGTGAAGGACATTCTTCATCAGTGTACAGCAGTTCCGGAGACATTTGAGAAGACGTTCCTCTAACACTTGGATACCCAAATCCGCCGGCCACCTCTGCACCAGAGGGGTCAAATCGTAGGTAGGAATGAGATCTAACAGAGTCTTCTGATATACCACAATGGCATTTGTTGTTGTGCCTCCAAACTATAAATCTCAGTAATTCATCAGATTCTGCTGTAAGAGCAGAAGAGGGAAGTGAGGTCACATAATGTTGTATCTGTAGATAAGAGAACATATCTCGTGCATCCAAATCATATTCTGTACAAAAAAGAGGAGTAACAAGCTGAAAAAGGTAAGACAAGCCTATCTGGTGCCATGTTTGGAAGCAAGCCACAGACATACCGGGGAGAAATGAGCCATTACCTTGAATCAGTAGCAGTTGAGATATCTGGGGAGGAAGCTTTAGTAATTTACTAATCCTTTGCCAAGTAATACAAAGGGGGTGGTAAATAGGGTAAATGTACCAAAAATCCCCCAACTGACTACTATGCGCATTTAAAACATAACTAAAATGAAACAGATAGGTTAAGAAGGTCTACACTGGTGTAAAAGAAAAATGAGACATATTTCGAAAACAATCATTGATATGTCGCATTCTGCAGGCCAATGAAAATAAACAGCCAGTAGACTCAGGCCTCCCCGCTCGCTAGGCAAATAAGCTTGATTTATAGACAATCTGGCTTGCTTCCCATTCCACAAGTAGCTATTAAACAATTTATTCAATCACTTATCTTGTATAACACTTATTACTAAAGGTACCATTTGACAAACAGAGAGAGCCAGCGAGGGAGTAATACCATGTTATATAAAGCAACTTTTCCCTTTAAAGATAGTGGATGTTTGCCATGCCTGAAATTTAATTGCAGTGTCAACAAAAAGAGGAGGTTCTAAATTACGAGTACACAAGGTGGGGAGATCCTGAGGGATATAAATATCCAAATATTTGAGCTCATTGTCTTTCCGTGTAAGTGGAAAAACCCTGTCCCAGGATGTATGGACAGAAGCCTGTAAAGAAGTGCTGTGGATTTTTGTAAATTAAGCTGGAAACCTGAATATAAATGAAATTCATCTACTATACTAAGAAGACATTGTAAGGAAGATTGTGGGTGTGACAATAAAAGCAAAATGACCTCCATTTTATAGTAGCGATGAGAGAAACCAAAAATGTTCCAACCGGACCTGGAGGCATCAGGAAGGCCAAATCAAAAACCAACAAGCTAACTAAGGGAGCTCCCATCTTTCTCAGACCCTAATCACTAATTCCCCCTTCATTGGACTGATTATTTACCTGATCTTCATCTCATTGCGCTGCCAGTGTTGTGCATGATTGATAGCCTGGTTCTCAACATCCGGACAGACAGTATAAAGTCTTTGCAGTGACAAGCGAGTAAGGGCAGGTGACTCATCAGCCGACAAGGGTAGTTCTGTAGAGTGTGTGCAAGGACTGGATTGCAAGTGCACCTGAATCGAGAACTTGGAAACATGCAGAAAGCATGGCAGAGGCTCGTACATATTCAGATGCTCTGGGTTGAAAATGTAATGACTTAGAATATAAAATGGATGATCTTAGAAAATCATGGATATCAAAGCATATTGATTTTGAGGAGTGCTGGATAATCAAGATCAAAAAGATGTTCCAACTATAGTTAGCTACTTTGCTGCCAATTATTGGGCACAGAGGATGACAAGCACGAGTGAAACTTCAGAGAGCACACAGGGCACTGGACGCTGTGGTTGGCAATATGCCTATGGATATTGTTGTATGCTTTTCCAAATATGCGGATAAAGAAAAGCTACTTCGGCAGGCTAGACAGGAGCTAAAGTTTTCATATCAAGGGCACCCTGTTCAAGATGTCTCGGCCCCGACTTTGGCTATTTAATTTTGGATGCCAAGCTCTCTGACCATATTTGCGCTTCTACTGTTAGTAATATAACATTCTGTGACCATGCTTCATGTTGGGTAGTATTGGGCTTCTCGGAAAGACAAAAAAGCACCCAATGGGTGTTGAATAATAGTTTATTAAAGGATGAGGATACAATCTTTGAAGACACGCCTATTCAACAAGGCCTACAAAGAGAACCCATAGCCAGACTAAACTACCTCATCAACCTACCCAGTTATTCAAGTCCACCGTTAACACTGTCCTGCCTAACACTTTCCTTCTCTCATCCCTTACTTAATCTCTTAACATTATTACTTGTATCTGACATCTTGGAATAACTATGTCATAACCAAATTCTGTAAGCCACATTGAGCCTGTAAATAGGTGGGAAAATGTGGGATACAAATGCAATAAATAATAATAATAATCCAGGTATATAAGGTTATGCTTCAGGAGTATCAAGTTTAACATACATTCAGGACCTTCACTGGAGATGATGTGGGACACTCTTAAATTATTGGTCTCCAGAGCAGTAGCGTAGCCAGCGATTAATTTTTGGGTGGGCACAGACCTTTCCTCTCCACCGTCCACCCCCCGCCCGCTGCCGCCACCACATTTTGTGTCCACCCACGACCCGCCCAGCCCGCGACAGCCCCCTGTACTGACCTGAAGCGCGTTCTCCCTCCAATCCAGCACCGGCGATCATAGCCAGCCTTCTACCATGTCCAGCGCGTGTCGTCGGAGCTTCTTCTCAGGCGCGTCCCGCCTACTCTGCAACTTCCTGCTGGACGTGGTAGAAGGCTGGCTATGATCGCCGGTGCTGGATTGGAGGGAGAACGCGCTTCAGGTCAGTGCAGGGGGCTGTCGCGGGCGGGGCGGGCCTGTAGCAAAAGTGGGTGGGCCTGGGCCCATCCAGGCCCACCCGTGGCTATGCCCCTGCTCCAGAGGATTCTTTATCAGAATTATTTCTTAGTGTAAGTGAGCTGCTGAGGCCAAGAAAGCAAAATGGCAGGCTCACATTCAGTCCCTGGAGACTCAGCATAAATGTACTGGTTCCCTGCATGTTTATAGTAAGCTTCAGGAGGCCATGTTTCAACTTGAAGCATTGCTTAGGGAAGAGCTTGTGTTTTTATGTGCTTATTTGAACCTTTCTCACCATGCGTTTAGTAATAAGGCTACTAAATTGTTGGGCTTTTGTCTGTTGAAACAAACAGACAGATATTGAAAATTAAAGACAGGGATGGTATCTTAGCTTACTATTACTACCCAAATTAGGGAGCAATTTTGGCAATTTTATATGGATCTTTATGAATATGACCTATAAGTTATTGATACCTATTTAGACTCGGTCATTTTTGCTTGCATTAACCTCTGCCCAGGGAGTTTTTTTGGATTCACCTGTAACTCCCAAGGAGGTTCTACAGGCCATTAAAGCCTTGCTTTCTAGTAAGATGCTAGTCCTGGATGGCTTCTCAGGAGAGTTCTACAAGGCGTTTGGTATGGAATTGGCTCCCCTTTTCATGGACATTTATTTTTATTTATTTTATTTTAATCTATTTATTAGATTTATACTTAATCTAATCTGGGCAGGGGACTCTTTGCCAGCTTTCATGATGGAGACCTGGATAATGGTCATCCCCAAAGATGGGAAAGACAAGACAGTTTGCTGGTTATACCACTCTATGTCATTTTTAAATGTGGATATTAAAATCCTAGCAGAGGTCCTTGCTGCTCGATTGCCTGAAGTTTTACTTTATCTGTTACATCCTAATCATGTTCAGTTTTAAATGTGGATATTAAAATCGTAGTAAAGGTGCTGGATGCTCGAAAGGTGCAAGGCTGGTAACAGAAAACCCAAGCATAACAATTCATACAAGTACAAAAAGAAAAAAAAAACATAACTTTTATATAACTATGCAAATCAATCTCCTAACTTCACAGAACTTACTTTGCAGAAATAAGAAAAAGAATAGCTAATATCCCTTGGGAGAAGATTCCAAATTCTAATAGCACGGAAGACTAAAGATTGGCCTTATAGTGATCTATATTTCACACCTTTCAAAGATGGTAGCTGCAAAATAAGACGATCCACACTTCGACCCTTAAAAGAAGTACCTTACAGAGAAAATAATAGAAGAAAATAAGGTGGGCTTTGTACTCAGGAGGCAAGCATCTGATAATGTTAGGCAAGCCATCAACTTGATACATTTGGCTAGGGTGCATTCTGTGCTGACTTTCCTCCTGGGTATAGGTGTTGAGAAGGTCTTTGATCAAATCCACTGGAGTTTTTTGGATAGGGTCGTAGCAAAAGTAGGGATTGAGGAGTTTTAGAGGTTGTATCCAAGCTTTATGTATCAATCCTAGGCCATGTTTGCATATTAATGGGGGGAAATGTACTTGGTTTGAGCTTGGTAAGGCACTCGTCAGGATTATCCCCTGTCTCTTCTGTTGTTCACTCTGGTAATAGAGCCTTTAACTGCTGCTATTTGGGCTAATCCGTATATTGTGGGCGTGTTGGTATGTGAGGAGATGGAAGCAGATAGGAGTATAATTTGGCTTTTTTTCACTGATGGTGTTTTATTGACTCTAACTAGGCCTCTTATTAAACTGCCTAATTTGCTTGGTGAAATATCTTACTATTCTAAAGCGTTTAGTTTGAAAATTAACATATCTAAACCTGAGGAGCTTACTATTAATCTTGACCTTGGCCCTTTGGGCAGGTCTTCAAGCTTCCTTTTCTTTTCATTGGTTGAATCATGAGCTTAAATATTTGGGAGTTATGCTAATGCTACAATACTCTGCCTTGTTTAAGGCAAGCTATCTACTGCATGTAAGGGGAGGTATGAAGGGACTTAGAAAGATGGAACTTCCTGCCACTTCTTGGTTTTGCTTCCATCTGGATGAATATTTTGCCAAGGCTATTTTTATCTGTTTCAAGTGCTTCCTGTTCCTACAGAGATGTTCTCTTATGTAAATTGCCTATCCAGGTTTGCCATACCCACTATAAATAGCTCCTGTAAACTGGCAGTACTCTTTCTTGGATCTCATTTATAATCTTCAGAAAACAATTCACATTATAGCTATGACTGTCTGCCATCCAAAATATGCCCAAGTGTATGCTTAGATAGCAATGATATAGGAAGCTGATTAAGGATATATTTTGGCTGACGTCAAGAACAATGTTTCTGTACAGTGTAATAAACTTCTAGCGTAGTCTGTTACCACCAGCTTGAAGTGATACACGTTTCAAAGCAGTTTTAAGAAAAAGCAATAGATTCTTCTAGCTGAAAATGGCATACATGACAGCAGAATCAGGGACAGATGCTTTGAATAGTCAGAGGAAAGATCTTGGAAACCTTTGCCTTGGTTCTGCAAAATTCTTAGGTGAATAGTAAAATTATGCACAGACGTAAATCTGAGATAAATATCCTTTAGACCAGCTCAGATATTTTCTTTATTGAAGTCTGAAGTTAGGGGAGTGAATAAGAGGCCCAGATTTAGGCACCTAATTTTAGGCACCTATTTTCAGTGAACCTAGAAACCTAGAGATGGATATTCAACCAGTTCTGTTGAGCATTTTTTTTTTTAGCCGCCAGCCGCATTATCCCTAGATATTCAATGGCGGGCCATATCTGGGTTTATGCAGCTGGCTAAATCTTAAGTGCAATATTCAGCATTTAACTGCCCAAGCAACAGCACATAAAGATTGGACTGAGTTTTATGCGGTCCGATATTTCTGCTTAACTTTTAGGGGTCCTTTTTTCAAAGGCGTGGTAACGTTTTTAGCGCGAGCATTAAATATGCATGTGCTAAACAGTAGAGATGCACGTATATTCCTATGGGCATCTCTAGCGTTTAGCGTGCACTAATCAGCGCACGCTAAAAACTCTAGCGTACCTTTGTAAAATACCCCTTTAGCCAGTTAACTGCTGAATATCAGTACCTAACCACATAATTGCCAACTCCACCCCTGGACTGCACACAAAATAGCCGGCTTTTAGTTTAGCAGTCTGTGATGATATTCAGAGGCACTAACTGGTTAACTGCCCCTGAATATCAGTGGATAGCCCTGCATAAGTGACTTAACTGACCAGGAGCTGTTTGTGTCCAGTTAAATTGCTTTGAATATTGACCTCTTAGTTTTAAAAACATATGTGCCTACGGTTGATTGGAAAAAGGCACTTAAACGTGAGGCATCTAGTAACGTAGTAGATGACGGCAGAAAAAGACCTGCATGGTCCATCCAGTCTGCCCAACAAGACAAACATATGTGTATACCTTACCTTGATTTGTACCTGCCTTATTCAGGGCACAGACCGTATAAGTCTGCCCTCCACTATCCTCGCCTCCCAACCACCAACCCCTCTTCCCCCACCTGCTCTGCCACCCAATTTCGGCTAAGCTTCTGAGGATCCATTCCTTCTGCACAGGATTCCTTTATGCATATCCCACGCATGTTTGAATTCCGTTACCGTTTTCATCTCCACCACCTCCCACGGGAGGGCATTCCAAGCATCCACCACCCTCTCTGTGAAAAAATACTTCCTGACATCTTTCCTGAGTCTGCCCCCCTTCAATCTCATTTCATGTCCTCTCGTTCTACCGCCTTCCCATCTCCGGAAAAGATTTGTTTGCGGATTAATACCTTTCAAACTAAATCTAAATTTAGGTGTTAGTTTTTTGAATTTTGTAGAATGAAGCCAGCATTAGTCATGTATGTTACTAGGTAAAAAAGGGACCAATGAATGCTATGCTAAGTTTTGTTGTTTCTCATTCCAGTGTGCCAAGTGATTGGTATGTATGACTACACCGCACAGAATGATGACGAGTTGGCTTTTGCCAAAGGTCAGATCATCAACGTCCTGAACAAAGAAGACCCAGACTGGTGGAAAGGAGAACTGAATGGGCAAGTAGGCCTCTTCCCATCCAACTATGTGAAACTTACAACAGACATGGACCCAAGCCAGCAATGTAAGTACCTCTGTGTACTCATTTTCTTGACTATCACTTATTTCTCTTAGTAAAAAGAAACATGCAGCATTGCTGTGATTCTGCTTCCCTTTGCAGAACCCAGAACTTGACTATTGCTGCATTTGCAAGTCTCTTTGAAGACCTTCTGTAATGCACTTTATTTTGGGGTTTTATTTTTGTTTCATCCTCTGTATGGCATGTTACCCCCCTTTTTTTAAATCATTTTTGCATCCTACTGTTTTCAATGCCCGACTCATTTTCCTAGCTTGAATTTTGCTCATTGTTTTGCTTATGTGTTGTTTTCCTCCTTTTTCTAGGAATCATATGTTGTCCATCCCCCACTCAGGCTTGAAAGTCCTCAAAGAGACCCACTATCCCATATCACTGCCCAGAGGGATGATGGGAGATGCAGCCTTGATCATGTAACTTCCAGCATGATCATCTACTGCCTTCTGAATAGAAGAACACACTGCAGAGCAGTTTACCTCATTTTTACATTAGTTGCATGTAATCACAATGTTTTTAGTTAATAATTTACAGACAGAGATGCAAATTTACAAAATTACAAAGGATAGTGGGTCCTTTTGTGGCTTTCTCAGTTACTGGAACTAGCAATTCACCTTTTTGTAGGTGCTTTCAATAGTTTTAAAATTATTTTAAAATGTACATTCTAATCTTTTTAATGGAAAAATATATATAAATGAAATGAATTCCTTGCAATTTTATTTTTACAAAAAGACCCACTATCAAGGAATGCTGCATGTGCTTTCAATAGCATTTGAAATGTCCATAAACCCAATACCAGGGAAGGTATTTTTTTTATATATATATATTTTCACTATGTTCGGTGTTATCAGGTTTTTTCCCCCCTTAAAAATAATGAAATATGTTTACTAAAAAGTTTGATGTGCTAATTCTCATCTGTATCAGTTTTTGAGGGGCTTTATTTTTGTTTTTGTTCAGTGAAAAATAACATTTGTGTGCTGAAGAGACAAAACCACCCTCCTTAACAAAGACTATGTGTTACCCATCATTGTGCTGTAACATGGAAATAATTTGCACAAAGAGCTGCACCTCTGTTGTATTCTCTCCAATTTATCTGGAGTGGGTTTGTTTTATCATTATACAGTTCAATTTGTGAGATCGGTGCAGTGTTTGAGAATGAACACACAAACGTTTTTCTTCAATCTTTCTTTATTTGAAATTTTGTTATTCCCTCATTACAACACGTCTTTGAACAATTAATTATCTGGACAAGAAAGAATGTATAGAACATTTTTTCCATGCAATTAATTCCAGTGTTTACATTTTTTTTAAAACTAGACTGTGGAATTTATACAGACTAACCTGTAATGGAGCTCACAGTTGAATGATATGATTGATGTATCGGATCCTTCTTATGCTGCTTTTGTTTTAATTGTAAGCTATGAATAAAATGTCCTTTGTGCTGTGGGTGAATAGACACAGAAAAAAATTCCTTATACCTCCATCACAATATAGCAGCTCTACTAATGACACTAACCTTTCATTCTGTTTTACTGCTGCTCATTTTTTTCCATGCTGGTAGCAGTATAGATATTCCGTTAATATGGTGCAAAAAGCCAAGAAAGTTCCTTATTCAGTTGCACTTCAGTATTTTCATGAATATGAATGTAAAAATATAAATATATAAAACCTGCAGCTTTAACAACTATAATACAGCCTTTACAGTTAGTTACATGTATAGATAATTCAGTTCTGTAATACAGCTTTTACAATTAGTTACATGTATAGATGATTAAATTCTTCATATAAAAGCTAGATTAAACCCTGTGTGTGTTCTTATTGCTTTGCACAGAGAGGCCTGAGTAAGTTGTCTATGGGGAAAGGTCCACATATATAAATAACCCACAAATCCAACAAATAAGTCTGAAGAAAACCATTTCTCTCTTAGGGGCCCTTTTACTAAGCTGCTTAGGTGCCATCGCGCATCGATTTTGGGTTACCGACCGGCTACCATGTAGCGCACTGGAAAATATTTTTATTTTCTGGCACACGGGCGGTAATCAGCATTTTATGCGCGTAGACCATTACTGCCCGGTTACTGCGTGAGATCTTACTGCTAGGTTAATGGCTGGTGGTAAGGTCTTAGATACAAAATGTACGCCGCACATCCATTTTCAGGAAACATTTTTAAAGAGGCATTTTTTTACAGGTGCGCTGAAAAATGATTTTATGTGTGCCCAAAATACGCGTCTACACTACCGCAGGCCATTTTTCAGTGTGCCTTTGTAAAAGGGCCCCTTAGTTTATAGCTTCAGTATCTAAAGCAATCCTTTTGAGGGTACAGGGAGAAATTTTTGTTGAGTTTCAATTAGTGCATACTATTTGTTTTTAACATGCACTGAAATTAGAGAATACATATTTAGTGCATATTAAAAAGAAAAAAAAAAGAATTAGAATGTGCTAATCAAACTCAACAAAATGAAATTGCACCACCCTAGCAATCTCACTAGTCAGCTTTTCATCCCTGACTATTGATATTTCAGTTACAGTGGGCCTTTTAGAAAGGCACACTAGCGTTTATAGCACGCGCTAAACATAAGTGTGCACTAAATGCTAGAGACACCATACATTCCTATAGATGTCTCTAGCGTTTAGCGTTCGCTAAAAACGCTAGCGTGTCTTTTTAAAAGACCCCCATAGTGAATAACTGAAAGGAAAACTGAAAACATTAGAATATCAACTTAAACTTGTGTTTATTGCTGTTTTGCCTTGTCGTATTCATTTATTTGGTTTAAAAATATTTAGTTATTTGTTGTGAATTTTCAACAGGAAATACCACCCCACAGAGAGGGCTCAATTTCACTGGCTAGAATTATTAGGCAGCTAAATTTAGCTTGCCAAAATATGGGCAGACTGGGAGGCGTGTTTATGGTCAGCTTCCAACTTAGGAGCCTATTTGCTAAACTGTATTAGCTGGTAATGTGGCAGTTAAAGCACACTTGTCGGTTAATGTTGTGCCTTAGCAGTTAAAATGCTTTATATGCTTCATTAGTAGGTAAATGAAACAGGGTAGAGAATGGGTGGGGACTGTGCTTTACACAGAGGTAGTTGAGAATCAACTTATTTTCCATGATCCAGATCCTAACTTAGGCACCAAATAATCCAAAGGCAGTATATAAATATTGAAAAGCACTGGTAGAAGTACTGAGCCTTATGGGACACCATCATAAGGATCCAAGACTCAGAGAATTCATTATCTACTTGTTTCTGTTATGTTCTGAATTAATTATGTATTTGTTTCCATTACATTGTGCTAGATAAAAAGGAATGAAACCATTTATGCGTTCAACCTTTGATACCAAGAGCACTTGAATAAAATGGTATGGTATATATTGAAGGCAGATGAGAAGTCCCAAAGAATTAATATAGCATCTCTTCCTGCATCCAGATTTTTCTTGGTGTCATCAGTTAAGGCTACTAAATCAGTTTCTGCCCCATTCTGTAGATGAAGCCAGTATGTCAAGGGTAGAAAAAAAGTGTTTTCTTACAACCATTCACTTACGTGTATGCTTATTGTCCATTCTATCAATTTACTGAAAAACTGCTCATAAAGCCATGTTTTTGTTCACTGCCTAAAGGTAGGATAGCTTCTCTCCTGTCATATCTCTGGAATACTATTCCAAACCTTTGTACAAAGTAGCTAAAAGCAGTTTGTCTCATGGACACCAAACTGCTATGAGGAACATTGATGCCTTTCTGGAGGTTACTATGTCAAGAGCATAACATATCATGGGCCTTGTTGTCTAAATGAACTGAACACTAAGCAAGGAGCTTAAAATATTATCCATTGCTCAATTGGGAGCTACTGCAAATGGTCAGATAGCTTTTTCTGAGTTAATGAGCTGGTAGCTGTGTTTTGAACCAGCTGTAATTTATAAATTGATACTTGGGAAGTCTACGATACAAACTATTATAATAATTTAATCTGCTGGTCACCAGGTGTGCTCCACCAATATGAATGCCTTTATGTCTAGCAGATCATGGACCCTCTTCAACATCTTCAGACTGGCAAGAAAAGTCCATACCAGATGAAATTTGTGTAGTTATAGATAAATCCAGTTCCTGAATCATACTAAAATGTTAAAGTCTCTGAAGATTAAAAGTCCCTTACATTCCACACAAACTTGGATAATTTGGAATTAGGAGTCGTATAAAAGAATCCCAAACCTCTCTTTTCCTTTTTTTTTTTTAACTGTGTTTTTAATCATTTCTAGGCATCTTAAAAAAAATTTGCAACAAAAGGAACATCACCAATTCAAAGTGCAAACATTAAGGAACAAAGTCATTATCCCCCTAAATCGCCCAAAAAAATTCATACATAGTAACATAGTAGATGACAGCAGATAAAGACCTGTATGGTCCATCCAGTCTGCCCAATAAGATAAACTCATTACATATGGTATAAAGTGATACATCAAATGTATACCTGATCTTGATTTATCCTTGCCATTTTTAGGGCACAGACCATGGATGTGTGCCCGGCACTGGCCCTGTTCCAAAATTTCTGAAGTTGTTTTCAAAGCCCCTGAATAGCTCCACTCCAGCCCATTCAAATCTATTCAGCCTTGATCAGGGCACAGATCGTAGAAGTCTGCTTTTCTAGCTAATCTCCGCTAAGCTTCTTTTGATCCAATCTTTCTAAACAAAATTCCTTTGTGTTTAACCCACGCATTTTTGAATTCTGTTACTTTTTTCATCTCTACCACCTTCCGCATGAGGCATTCCAGGTATCTACCACCCTCTCGTTGAAAAAGTACTTCCTGACATTATTCCTGAGTCGGCCCCCTTTCAACCTCAGTTCATGCTCTCTGGTTCTACCACCTTCCTGTCTCTGGAAAAAGTTTGTTTGCAGATTATTACCTTTCAAATATTTGACCGTCTGTATGATATCACTCCTGTTTCTCCTTTCCTCCAAGGTATACATGTTTAGGTCAGTAAGTCTCTCCACATACATCTTGTTACATAAACCCCTACCATTTTAGTCGCTTTTCTCTGAACCGCTTCTTTTTATATCCTTACCGAGGTAAGGCCTCCAAAAGTGAACACAGTACTCCAAGTGGGGCCTCACCAATGACTTGTACAGGGGCATCAACACCTCCTTTCTTCTGCTGGTTATACCCCTCTTTATGCAGCCTAGCATCCTTCTGGCCGGAGCCACCGCCTTGTCGCACTGTTTTGTCACCTTGAGATCTTCAGATACCATCACCCCAAGGTCCCTCTCCTGAATCAAGCTTACCAATCTCTCCCTTCCTATCCAGTACATCTGTTTTGTATTTCTGCACCCTAAGTGCATCACTCTGCACTTCTTGTCATTAAATGTTATTACTGATTAAATGTTAACTGCCAGACCCTCGACCATTCTTCTATCTCTTGGAAATCCCTTGTCATGGTTTCTACTCCCTGCAGGGTATCCACTCAATTGGTTATCTTTGTGTCATCCGCAAAAAGACAAACTTTTCCATCTAACCCTTCAGTGATGTCTCTCACAAATATATTAAACAGAATCGGCCTCAGCATTGATCCCTGAGGCACTCCACTACTCACCTTCCTTTCCTCTGAGTTGATTCCATTTACCACCACCCTCTGCTGCATGTCAGTCAACCAGTTTCCAATCCAGTTCACCACTTTGGGTCCTAAGTTCAGCCCTCTCAGATTATTTCTAAGTCTTCTGTGAGAGACCATATCAAAGGCTTTCCTGAAATCCAAGCAGATCACATCTATCGCACGTCCTTCATCCAGTTCTTTGGTCACCCAGTCGAAGAAATCAATCAGATTTGTTTGGAAGGATTTTCCTTTGGTTCGGATCCTGTAACCCGTTGGCTTCTAAAAAGTCAACTATCTTTTCCTTCAGCAGTGATTCCATTATTTTTTCCTACCACCGACGTGAGGCTTACCAGCCTGTAGTTTCCTACTTCTTCCCTGTCTCCGCTTTTGTGAAGAGGGACCACATCAGCTCATCTCCAATTTCGCGGAACCTCTCCCGTTTCTAAAGATCTATTAAATAAATCCTTAAGAGGCTTGGCCAGGACTTCTCTGAGCTCCCTCAGTATCCTGGGATGTATCCCATCCAGCCCCATAGCTTTATTCACTTTCAAATTTTCAAGCCATTTATAAACTCTCACGTGAATGGCGCTATATACACTCCATTCACAGTTATATACTCAGCAGCTGACCGGGGTCCTTCTCTAGGATTTTCTTCCATGAACACCAAAGTGAAGTATTTGTTTAGCATGTTCACTTTATCCTCATCGCTCTCCACATAGTTATTCTGAGTATCTTTTAGTCTTGCAATTCCATTCCTATTTTTTCTCCTTTTCCCAATATATCTAAAAAAGGTTTTGTCACTTCTCTTTACATCTTTGGCCATTTTTTCTTCTGTCTGCACTTTTGCTAGCTGTATTTCCCTCCGCTTCTTTGAGTTTAATCCAGTAATCTTTTCCGTGATCCTCTCATTGCGTTCTTCTGTATTTCTTGAAGAAAGTCTCTCTTGCCCTTATTTTTTCAGCCACTTGTTTGGAGAATCATATAGGCTATCTGTTTCTCTTCTTTTTGTTTACTTTCCTTGCATAAAGATCAGTTGCCATATTTATAGGAGTTTTCAGCTCGGACCACTGCGCTTCCACTTTTCCAATTCCTATCCCTGCCATCAGCTCCTTCTTCAAGTATTTCCCCACTTTACCATTTGAAATCCAGTAGTTTGAGTTTTGTGTGTCCGCACTCTGCTTTTGCTGTTACATCAAATCGTATCGTGTGATGATCACTATTACCCAGGTGGGCACCCACACGGACATTGGAAACACTTCCTCCATTTGTAAGCACTAGATCCAACGTCAATCCTTCCTTCATGAGTTCCGTCACCAGTTGCCTGAGCAAGGCAGTTTGATAGGCATCCACAATCTCTCTACTTCTTTTTGATTCTGCCAATGGAACGTTCCAATCCACATCAGGCAAGTTGAAATCTCCCAACAATAGCACCTCCTCTTTCATACCAAGCTTATGAATATCTTCTATCAGGTACTTGTCCAGCTTCTCCATTTGTGCCGGAGGTCTGTAGCTAACACCCGTCTACTCACACTGACCACCCTTCAACATCTTCTGTCCTTCTGTGACTGTTCTCTTGTGCTTGACTGCTTAAATATTTTAAATTTAAATGCTTTACTTTTTGTCTATTAGATTGTAAGCTCTTTGAGCAGGGACTGTCTTTCTTCTGTGTTTGTACAGCGCTGCGTACACTTTGTAGCGCTCTAGAAATGTTAAATAGTAGTAGTAGTAGTAGTGCCGGAGGTCTGTAGCTAACACCCGTCTGGATACAAGTTCAATCTTCTCTTTCCAGGATGATCCTATTTCCCCTCCTCCTCTGCATGCCCCCTATACAGCTCAAACTTTATACTAAATGTATCAAGCACTTTTAAGAATTACCAATCAGCAACAAACAAACAAAAACACTGGAATAGTGCAAAACTGCCAAACATCCAAATCAAACCCCTCAGTTCTCACCCTGTGCCTCCTCCTTCTAGCTATTACTGATGCTCCAAAAACCATCCCCACATTTGTTGATAATATGGCCACTGATTTAATACAAAGCTGAAAGTCTACATCAACCACATAAATAACCCAATTTATCTTTAACTTTCTGTACTTCAGGTATCTCCACCACTCCCCAATGAGCTGCAACAAGCATTCTGGCTACTGTAAATGCAAGAAGCATTAATTTCTCTAACTTCTAAGGATGGCAATATAAAAAAAAAAAAAAAGGAACTGTCCCTTCCACACTTTCCCATCCTACAAACTTGAACATAATAAAGCCTCCAGAACACGTGTATGCCACAATATTTGTTTCACCAGTAGCAATCTAGCTTTCCATAAGACAAAGAGAGGGTAATTTTATAATAAGGGGCTATGCGTAAGCTAGTAGGTAGGTGGGCGTCTACTTGTCTTTATAAAATACTAGCATATGTGACAGAGAACACACCTTGAATGTAGGCACTATCAATTACACCTGCCCAAGAGCTGGTGTAAATAGCGGGACTTACTTTACACATGTTTTTCACATTTCATTTTTAGTTAATATACAGCCAATCAAAAAGGACATCTAATATACTGCCAGTCAAAAAGGGATATCTAAATGGTTCACATAAAAACACAGAAAGGGGGCCTAATTTACAAATTTTAAAATATAAGGGAAGGGGAAAAGAGGGAAATTAACTACTCTGTCACAAGAAGAGAGAAGACAAGACCCTGAAATATCTCTGAAACCAGGGGTCACATGGAAAGTAATGTTATGACAATGAGTTTCAGATTACAGAAAGGCTTTGGTGAAAAAATAAGCTTTAAGTAAGGCTTTAAACCTTACAAGAGATTTGTCTAAATGTAAATTAAGAGGAATAGAATTCCAAAGAGAGGGTACTATTATGAAAAAATATAATGTATATGCTGAATGGGAATACATTTGAAGATAGGAGGGGGTGATAAGTATTGCTGAGATTAATGTAGGGTCCTTGCTGGGGAGTAGGAAATAAGAAAACGATAAATAAATTGAAATGTAAGAAGAATGATCTTAAACTGAATTCAGTAATTAACAGGAATCCAATGTTCATTCTTGAGTAGAGGGGTGAATGTGAAATTTTGAAGCACCATTAATGTATTTGCAGTATTCTGGACAGTGCATTTTTTTCTAGCATAAAAGGTGCCGGTACTCAAATGCCAGGCCACCCTTCAGGGGTGGTGTGATCACTGAGGGACCCACCCCACAATAGCCAGGCCCCCCCTGCAACCAGTCACAGAATCTGTGGAAAGGCAGAATTGGTGTCTAGAGCCTGAGCTTTTTCATTAAAACTTGGGGTCCATGGGTCAATTTTAGCAGACAATGGAAAAGGTGCCAGTACTCAGTACCCCCTCAAAAAAGCCCTGATTCTGGATCAGTTGAAGATGGGAAATTTGGTACTAAGAAATTCCAGACAGAATTGAGTTGCAATAGTCAATACTTGATAAAACTAGTAAATGAACCAACAACTGGAGAGAAGGGGTGTCAAAAAAGGAATGCACCAAGTGAATCTGCCTTAAGGAAAAGAAGGATTTCTTAACCATCATTGAAATGTGAGAGGAAAAAATTAATAGATTTTCAATAATTATTCCCAGAATACGAATCTCTTCCATAAGTAAAACTTGGTGTCTTGTATTTTAGGGAGGGTCAAAGGAAGAGGAGACCCTGAGAGAGAGAAAAAAAAACATTGCAACACTTTTAGATGGGTTAAGCTTTAATTTATTTTGGGCAATCCCAGTCTGTGATTTTGTATAAATATAACCTGAAAAGTTATATTTTGTAAGTTAGAACAAAACCAGGATAATGGTATACTAGTAATATATCAAGATTCTCCAGGAGATGAAGGAGAATAGTGTGGTCAACCAGATCAAATACAGTACTTAAATCAAGTAAAATTAGTAAGGGCAATAACAGCATATACATAGTGGAAAAGTATGGACAGAAACCTGTTTGACAGTGGTGTAGTGCATTTGATTTTTCCAGAAAAAATGATACTTGAGCAACTGCTCTTTCAGTGAGTTTGGATAAGAATGAAAGCTGGGAAATAGAACGATAATGCAATGGATTAGATGAGTCATCTTGAGAATTCTTCAGGTGGGGATAAATTATACCTAATTTCCTTTATATTTATTTATTTTTAAACCCCACCAGATTGAAGACTTGTGATCATTATGATGTGAAGCTGGGGAATATATGTGTCAATAATCTACTTCAAAAGGTAGTTTGTAATAGGATCAGTAGGGGCTGTTGAAGAATTAGATGAAGAAACCAATTTTTAGATCTCAGTAAGGGCATTTGAAATTAGATAGAGTACCAAAGGAAATAGTAGATCTTTCTGAGTGGAAGAGGTGAGCATGTATTGGAAGAAGAACTCACAATTGAAGATTGTATATCTAAGATCTTTTGCTCAAAAGCTAGTGCAAGTTCATTTGCTGTAATGATGAGGAAGTTGATTTACTTTATAAGTTGTTTGTGATATTATGTAAGATTTTAAAAAGTCGAGATGGATTGGGGTCTTTACAAAGAAGATTAGAAAAATAATTGCATTTTGCAAGACATATAGATTGTCTGTAGTGGACGCAGAGGCTTTGAAAGTAGATAGATCGTCAGGTAACATTTACACCAGTCATTCGTAATATATCTGCTTTTTAAGTAATCTCAAGCCATGGCAGTGCCATGGATGAGTTTGGTGGGGGTGTAACTGAATTGTTTGGATAGGAGCAGTTTTCTTGAGGGCAGTGGATAGTGTAGAATCCCAAAATGACGTCATCGGACGGAAATGTACGTGTAGCTGAATAGCTCTGAAGGGGCACCTAATTCCCTCCATATCTGAGCAATCCCCCAGAGTTTTTCAATCCACCTACCCAATAGAGTTAGCTATGGCAACTCGGAAACATCTTTGCAATTTTAGTACAATTCTACTAGAACAGAAAACCGGTGCTCTCAGGCAGGCAAGCAGACTGTGGAGCTCTCAAAGATGGCAGTGGAGCAGATTGACTTGGAAGAGGAAGACTCGGCAGTCAACACAGTTGGAGATGGAGTGGTTACAAAACGTGATGGCACGCTGGTTTAAAGCTCTAAAGTGTGAAATGAAAGCGGTACAGAGTGAGGTGCAGGCGGTATTAGCAGAGGTATAACAACTGAATGGGTAGATGAGATATTGCAGAGGAACTATCCCTTAAAGTGGTCAAAAGAGGGGGGATATGTTATTTAAGAGTGCATCTTGCTAGGGATTTTTCCCTTCTATATAAAAGAAACTATGAGAAAATGCTACAGCAGATTAGGGTAGATTTGGGAAATGTAAAGGATTCTGGCTGTCATGGTGGGGACGTAGTGTGGTCGTTAAAATGAATATTTTGCCCAGATTATTGTTTTTATTCCAGACTTTACCTTTGGAAGTTCCTAAGTTGGTGCTTATTAAAGTACAGTGGGATATTGATATTTTTATTTGGGGAGGGAAACCACCATGGCTCGCTAAACAACTCGTAGCAGAGTACAGAGTTAGGAGGGAGGGCTGTCCCCAACTTAGTGTTGTATTATTGGGCTTCCCAATTGTGACAGTTGTTAGAGTGGGTGATTAACGTGAATAAAGTAAGTGTGCTATCACTTCCCTGCTTTCCCTTTGCAGGATTTGTTATGGGTTTCAGGTGGGGGGAAGGCCATGGGGTTCAGATTGCTAGTCCTTTCATGAGGCATTTGTTGCATATTTGGTGCAAGGTACGGGTACGTTTTGGAGGAATAAATAGGATATCATCATTGGCCATAATTCATTATGAATCATTATTTGCAGTGGGGAGAGAAAGGGGTATTATTTTCTAGATGGGAGCTTGGGGGGTTGACACGATTTAGGCAATTTTTGGATGTAGGGGAAATGCATTCCTTTGAAGATAAAAAAGAGATGTATCATTTTTCCCCTAGGGACATCTTTACATATCTGCAGGTAAAACATTTTATAGCTTCTCAAAATTGGTTGAGAGATGATCCTGAAAATAGGGAGCATCTCGAAAACCTGTGGGTAGTGATGGGGAAATCGAATGGCCCCATTTCCATTCTATATAGATTTTTAAATGGGAAGGATTTTCAAAAATGCAGGTTTATGTTACAATGGGAGAGGAATTTGGGGAAGAATTGGGCAAAAGTATTTGGGAAGGGTGTTTCACAAGGTAAATAAAGCTTCAATTTGTGTACTTAACAAAGAAAATGCATCTAAGATGACCACCAAATGGTATTACACTCCAGCTAGATTAAAGAAGATGTTCCCATCTACTACTTCAGTTATGTTGGAGGAATGTTGTTCCATATATGGTTGTCATGTGATATAATACAAAGTTTTTGGAAAATGATGACACAATTAATGGCGCAAACTTTAGGCACTTTTTCTATATAAAAGTGGAGTTTTTTAGACATGATTAAAAGGAGCCCTCTTTGTAAATGAAAGCACATCTTTCAAATTGGGGTGTCTCTGATTCGTACTGAGGTCTTTTTCTCCACTAATTTGTTAGTAAATAATATTTAACTCTCCAGATACAGAATAAATTGTTGTAGAATTTCTATTTAGTTCTGAACAAACTTTAGGCTCCCCATTTCCTTGTGAGCCAAAATTTTGCTTGTTGAGTTTGGGTAACCAGAAGGGGATAAATGGCAAACTAGAGTTAAGATGATATGTCTTGCAGCAGCACAATAGAAGCTATGGTGTATGACTGGGCATCACGATTACGAGTGATTCATGATCTGGAACAATTAACAGATCATCATCATGGCCATTTTGATCCTAATAGGAAATAATAGACAAAATTAGCTGATATGTTATCCCATGTGTGAAAATGTAAATTAGTACTTATGGGGGGGGGGGGGTGGAGGGGGGTTCTTTATATAGTTCTTAGCGTCCATTGAAGAATCACTGTTGGCTGTTGAATGCAGTGCCTTTCTTCATTTTCTGGATTCTTAATCTCTTGGGGGGGGTGAGTTGGTAAAGAAGTTTGAGTTGGGGGGGGGGGGGGGTGGGAGAGTTTCATTTTCTGGAGGGGTATGAGGGGAGTTGTATGTATCCATTTATACGAAATGTGTTATTTTCTGGTTTTGTACTTTATACTATAAAACTCTGAATAAAAATTAGAAAGTTAAAAAAAAATATCTGGAGTGATATCTTTCATTCTTCTCACATCCTTAAGACAGAATTGTACAGTGTGAGAAGTAAGGGCTGGTAGAGGATAAAAATAATAAAGAAAATGATGATCAGACCAATGAATAGGAAGATGGGAGGATTGGTAACCTAGTAGTGGAAAACGAAGTAATGATAAGATCCAGAATATGCCCTGCTGAATGAGTGTGAGAGGTAACTTGTGAATCAGATTGGAATCTTAAAAAATGGAAATCCATTGCCAGTTGATTGTTAATATCAGAGAAATGAATGTTAAAATCTCAAGAATTATTAAAGATGAGGGATCAGTTAGAAGAGGACAGACAACATCAAGAAAAGCCTGCAGCGATAGATGAGTAACAGGTGGGGGTAGATAGATAAGAAAAATAAGCAAAGGAACTGATTGAATACAGAAAGATTATCCTTCACAAATGAGGGAGGAATAGGCATAAGTATATAAGTAATGCCACACTGGGAAAAGACCAAAGGTCCATCGAGCCCAGCATCCTGTCCATGACAGCGGCCAATCCTGGCCAAGGGCACCTGGCAAGCTTCCCAAACGTACAAACACTCTACATATGTTATTCCTGGAATTGTGGATTTTTCCCAAGTCCATTTAGTAGTGGTTTATGGACTCGTCCTTTAAGAAACCGTCTAACCCCTTTTTAAACTCTGTCAAGCTAACCGCCTTCACCACATTCTCCGGCAACGAATTCCAGAGTCTAATTATGCATTGTGTGAAGAAACATTTTCTCCAATTTGTTTTAAATTTACTACACTGTAGTTTCATCGCATGTAATTGAATAAGTCCTGGAACAGAAGAAGGCTGCAAGACCACCTTCACTTGTATAAGGTCTATTAAATAAAATAAAACTGTAACGGTGGGGGGGGGGGGGGGGGGGAGACTGTTCCAAACAAAGTGTATCTGAGTCAGTCAACAAGATTTCTGTGAGGCAGAGGAGATGTAACTTATGGTCAACCAGAAGGTCATGGATAAGATGATTTTTCCAGTGTACTGAAGCTGGGGAAGAAGAGGAGGAGGGAGATAAAAACCGGAAGAGAAGGGTACAGACAGTAGAAAGCATGGATTTACCTCCTCAAAATGAGATGGATGAATATAACAAGATCTTCTGCCCCACAGGGTTGGGATAGTCATGTAGATAAAGGTATTTCATAATCTGTGTATTTGTTAATTCCAATCACTATGTGCCCAAACTCTGCCCCTGTGCACACCCACTGGCAAAGTACATGGCATCATGTTATGGTTATGGTATTTACTTTTATGTCAGTGTTTTATAAAAGGTCATTTACACATGTATGTGACCACTTAAGCATAGAATTGGCTTTATAAAACCAAAACTCCAGAATGTCTAAATTAATTTATTTTATGACTGCCCTAGCCACCTGGATCTTATAATCAAAGATTTCACATTGTGAAGACCCAAATTTCAACAGTGATCTGACTTGGAACAGGTGCAAATTATTGTTGGCAAAAATCCAATAATTATCAGAGCAAGGTCTATGCAGAACAGATTATCAATGTGCAGCTCCAACTAGCAGTGGTTGAATGTTAGCCATTCCCCACATATACACACACACACATAAAAAGGAATCTCTTCTTTACACATCTACCACAGATGAATTACAAAATGGCATGCTAAGAACAGAAGTTTCCATTTATTGGAAATGTTTACATAGCTCCATTATAGCATCTCTGTCTCTCCTCTCCTCTGGATATGCATATTTATATTCTTAATTGTCATCTCATATGGCTTTTGGTATAGACCCTATTTTTGATTGTTTTCCTGTGGTCTATCTCTACCCTATCGCTATTCTTTCTGAATTACATCCTCGATAACTGAGCACAGTATTCTAGGTGAGACCTCACTAACAATCTGTGCAAATCATCATCTCCATTTTTCCTGTTTGTCTCTCCCTGTTTATCCCAGTATTCATCTGCATCTGATCACTATCGTATCGCACTGTTTTGCTACTGAGTCGTGATCACCCAAAGGTCCAGGTCCTAGTCATTGCACATCAGCTTCTCAATCCCCATCAACTACTGCTTCCTCTAACTTCTATACTCCAAATTCATGACCATTTCGTCAGCTTTCTTAGATCACTTCTAATTCAGGATCAAGGTTGGATTGAGCTTCGACAGCGGCTCCAGTAGTTGGGAAGTAGGACCGGTGATAGGCAGACCTCTACGATCTGTGCCCCAAAATTGGCAGGGAGAAACAGAAATAAAGTATACCAGTATTTAACCATGAAGAATTGGAACCTGTGCAGAATACCAGATTCAACTCTGGCCACCTTGATAGGCAGACTGGATGGACCATGCCCATCTTCATCTGCCAACATTTTTACTATGTTTACTACTATGTTAATTCCATCTGCTTTTTCAGAGGTGTTTGCTTTATTGCAGATTTTAGTGTCATCTGCAAAAAGGCAAACTTTTTCTTTTGTCCTCGCCAGAATATCATTCACAATGATAATGAACAGAATTGGCCCCAGCCATAAGAACCAACTTTTCAGAATGACTGGGGCAACTAAATGCAATACAAATCACTCCTCCCCGGACACAGTAAGGGAGGTTGCTTAATATTAGGGGTGCTTAGTACCCACTGCACCTACAGAGCTGACATGTAGGGAACATTCCACTAATCACCTTTCTCTCTGCAGCATGCTACTACTCCCTACCAACTATCAGTCATCCAGTCTACTAACTTGAGGCCCATCTCAACCAACCCCAAGGTAGTTCCGTTTATTATTGAGCCTTCTGTGTGGTTCCGTATGAAAAGCTTTGCTGAAATTCAAGTGAACCACATTCAGAGCACCCCCTTGATCTAAGAGATACAAATACATCTCACACATAGGGCTGGCCTTACCTAGGCACCAGAGTTTGGAGGATAGAGGTAGGGGGTGGGGCAGAAAATAGCCAATGCAGCTGGCCAGGATCCTGCATGCTCCACCAGCTGAAGAGTCTGCTGGGGCAGGTGGGGCAAAGGGAGCCTGTGCTGTAGCTCCCACCCACGTTTTCTCCTCTTCCGCAAGGCCGACTGCACAAGCACATTCAAAACATGTCATGACAGGGCTGATCTCTTGTATCACATTTTGAATGTTCTTATGGAGCCAGCGTTAAGAAAGAGGAAGAAAAGCAGCAAGTAAGTCACAATTATTGGGACAGGACAAGTCCAAGGCCAATTTGTCTAGGTTACCCAATAATCTTGTACTGGCCATGCTTACTCTTCCTGATATGAAATATGTATAGTATCCAAGTTGAGTAAAGTAGTCAACACTTGTGATAAAAGAACATTCTAAGTAAATTTTGAATAGTAGCTGTTTGTGATATCGTAGACCAGTGATCTCCAACCTTTTTCATGTAAAGGACCGCAATGTGAATACGTGAAAGCTCTAAGGGCCACCAAAATATTTCAAGATTACACATATAAGCCTACACTAGTTAAATACTAATGAATTTGTAAACTGCCTTACAGTCCGGGTATTAAACATAAATACTCATATTGATTCTACAACACTTCAAGGATATATTTTTAAAACTCACTTTATTTTGGCTTGTCAATGTCACAAATATTATAAATGAGACACCTGAGTAACACACTTAAGAGAAATTGTTTGCAATTACTATATCAAGTGATTTTTAAACGGGAAATATTGATTCTACAACACAGATAGGATATATTTAAATTTACTTAATAGTCAGCTGTGGCAAATATCATTAATGAAATACCCTTGTCTGCATATTGCTTACCAGCACAGCATAATGAGGGCCACATGTTGGAGATCACTGTCATAGATCATATGAACCATTCAGACCCCAGTATATACTGTAAGTTCTTAGTTTCTTCCAATCAAGCCTGTTCTTTGGAGTGTAGAGTAGTTTCATCCCTAGCAGATCAAGGCACAAGCATTTACAGAACTCAGTTGTCACCTATAACCAGAAACCCAAGTACAGAAATGATCTAAATATAAATGCTGCATAGCGATGAACAAACAGAACAGATAATATGCATTTTTTTTGTTTTTATTTGTTAGCCTTTGTTTCTATGCTGGAGAAAATGAAAAATAGAAAATTTTCACTTATTTTTATGGAAAATTCACAGAGGCTAACTTGTATGGGAAAAATATCAAGAAAATGGGAAGAGTAAATGAAAAATTTGTCCTTTGTTATAATGATTATAACACAACTACTAGTTACTGTCAAGTCATACTATAAGATACCCTTCTGGATTAACACCCCTGCTACAGTGGTTCTCAAACTGGGGAGCTTGTGATATTTGGTTTGAGATAACTTTGATTACTGATTGTACCATGGTTTTGTTTTTTTTTGAGGGGAGGCACATTACTAAAAGTATTAGAGAGGGACTGGCTTGGTGGTTCATGGGAGAGTGCTCTGCGCTGCCTTGTGGAAAATCTGTATTCAGCGCTCAGATTGGGCTTGTGCTCCTTGGGCTAGATAGGGCTGTGAAAAGCTGCAAAGGTAGTGTTTTCAAGCCCTGGGAGGAAGGATTCTTAGCCATCACTTAGCAGCAAGCCCTAGTGGCCAGACCTAGAGTACACATTAGTTTCCAGAGATAGCGATATTTTATTGCTTCTGTCCAAGGTCTTTAGCACTGTTGAAAGAGCATTGTAAAAAGAGAGGGGTTGTTATGAAGCTTCATAGTGTAGTACAGTGTTTCCCAAGTCTGGTCCTGGGGTACCCCTCGCCAGTCAGGTTTTCAGGATATCCACAATGAATATGTATGAGATTTGCATATAATGGAGGCAGTGTAATCAAATCAAGTTCATGCATATTCATTATAGATATCCTGATAGCCTGACTGGCAAGAGGTACTCCAGTACTGGACTTGGGTAACACTGGTATAGTAGCCCCATAGAGGTCAGTTCTTACAGAGCTTGAAGATTGAGGCAGGAGGAAATTACCAGGCCAAAAATGTATAAAGGAGAGGAAAATAGTGGGGAGGCAAAACATAAAAACACTGTCCTAGTGTACCTAGCATAATCATCTAAGACTTAGTTTCCAAATAATTTTAATATATAAAAATAAAAATCAATAAACAAATTGTTACCTTTTAATTAAATTATAGTTGACTGCTTTTTCAGAGACTATCCATCTGATTCTATAAAAGTTGACAAAATTGTGCATGCAAATTTAGGCGCACTCCCAATTTGTGCATGCAGTTTAATAGAATAATGAGCCAATTATCAATAATTGGCTTTTTAAAAAGCAATTATTGGCACTAATTAGTTTTAATTTGGACTTATGTGTGAAAATTTAAGATCTGTGCCTAAAATGTACACGACATGCTGCCTGAAAAGGGGGGCACAGAAATGGAAGGGTCATGGGCAGATCGTGGCATGGTTTTGAGTTACACACATAATTATAGAATAATGGTTCTCTGCGTATAAATTAATGCCTATGTTTACTAAGCAGTGCTATGGGTGCGTTAGCGTTTTTATTGCTTTGAGAAGAAATTAGCGTTGGAAGCAAAAATACATAGTAAAAACTTTTTTAGATACATTAAAAGCAGGAAACCGGCCAAAGAGTCGGTTGGGCCGCTGGACGAAAATGGTGTTAAAGGGGCGATCAAGGAGGACAAAGCCATAGCGGAGAAATTAAATGAATTCTTTGCTTCGGTCTTCACCGAGGAGGATTTGGGGGGGACACCGGTGCCGGAAAGAATATTTGAAGCGGGGGAGTCGGAGAAACTAAACAAATTCTCTGTAACCTTGGAGGATGTAATGGGTCAGTTCAGCAAGCTGAAGAGTAGTAAATCACCGGGACCTGATGGTATTCATCCCAGAGTATTAATAGAACTAAAAAATGAACTTGCGGAGCTACTGTTAGAAATATGCAATCTGTCCCTAAAATCGAGTGTAATACCGGAAGACTGGAGGGTAGCCAATGTTACTCCGATTTTTAAGAAAGGTTCCAGAGGAGATCCGGGAAATTATAGACCGGTGAGTCTGACGTCGGTGCCTGGCAAGATGGTGGAGGCTATTATTAAGAATAAAATTGCAGAGCATATACAAAAACATGGACTGATGAGACAAAGTCAGCACGGATTTAGTGAAGGGAAGTCTTGCCTCACCAATCTAATGCATTTTTTTGAGGGGGTAAGCAAACATGTGGACAATGGGGAGCCGGTTGATATTGTATATCTGGATTTTCAGAAGGCGTTTGACAAAGTGCCGCACGAAAGACTCCTGAAGAAATTGCAGAGTCATGGAATCGGAGGTAGGGTATTATTATGGATTAAGAACTGGTTGAAAGATAGGAAGCAGAGAGTAGGATTGCGTGGCCAGTATTCTCAGTGGAGGAGGGTAGTTAGTGGGGTCCCGCAGGGGTCTGTGCTGGGTCCGTTGCTTTTTAATGTATTTATAAATGACCTAGAGATGGGAATAACTAGTGAGGTAATTAAATTCGCCGATGACACAAAATTATTCAGGGTCGTCAAGTCGCAGGAGGAATGTGAACGATTACAGGAGGACCTTGCGAGACTGGGAGAATGGGCGTGCAAGTGGCAGATGAAGTTCAATGTTGACAAGTGCAAAGTGATGCATGTGGGTAAGAGGAACCCGAATTATAGCTACGTCTTGCAAGGTTCCGCGTTAGGAGTTACGGATCAAGAAAGGGATCTGGGTGTCGTCGTCGATGATACGCTGAAACCTTCTGCTCAGTGTGCTGCTGCGGCTAGGAAAGCGAATAGAATGTTGGGTGTTATTAAGAAGGGTATGGAGTCCAGGTGTGCGGATGTTATAATGCCGTTGTATCGCTCCATGGTGCGACCGCACCTGGAGTATTGTGTTCAGTACTGGTCTCCGTATCTCAAAAAAGATATAGTAGAATTGGAAAAGGTACAGCGAAGGGCGACGAAAATGATAGTGGGGATGGGACGACTTTCCTATGAAGAGAGGCTGAGAAGGCTAGGGCTTTTCAGCTTGGAGAAGAGACGGCTGAGGGGAGATATGATAGAAGTGTATAAAATAATGAGTGGAATGGATCGGGTGGATGTGAAGCGACTGTTCACGCTATCCAAAAATACTAGGACTAGAGGGCATGAGTTGAAGCTACAGTGTGGTAAATTTAAAACGAATCGGAGAAAATTTTTCTTCACCCAACGTGTAATTAGACTCTGGAATTCATTGCCGGAGAACGTGGTACGGGCGGTTAGCTTGACGGAGTTTAAAAAGGGGTTAGATAGATTCCTAAAGGACAAGTCCATAGACCGCTATTAAATGGACTGGAAAAATTCCTCATTTTTAGGTATAACTTGTCTGGAATGTTTTTACGTTTGGGGAGCGTGCCAGGTGCCCTTGACCTGGATTGGCCACTGTCGGTGACAGGATGCTGGGCTAGATGGACCTTTGGTCTTTCCCAGTATGGCACTACTTATGTACTTATGTACTTATAAATGGTTTACTTGCATTAAACGTTAACACGCCCATAGAAATGTATAGGCACGTTAGCATTTTACGCACCTTAAATTTATAGGCGCATTAAAAACACTAACCCACCTTAGTAAACATACCCCTCAGGCATGGAAGAGAATACTCGGGCTATACCATGGGTATGGAATTCGCTCCTTAAGAAGCCTGAAACGAAACAGAAATTTTCTGTAGAGCATGCCCAGCCGTAGTGGTCTTCAAAAGCCCAGATAAGTACCGTTGAAATTATAGTAGAAAATCTACATAATTCATTGGAGCAAGTAAAACAAAGTAAAATCTATATTTATAAACTTGGAGGTTTTTTTAAGACTAATGAGGAGCTCATGCGCAGTCCACAAGGGAGAACTTCCCTGTAAGTAGTGGATATAGGCATTCAGTGGTTCACAGTTCAAAGGAACAGAGAACGTTGAACATCTGAAGTCTTTTTTTCCTCCACCACTGAGAGAGAAACTTGCTTATTTAGAAATAGAACTTGAGTTTATTTAGCAAGTGCCATACTAAGTTTGACCTGTTTTATAAAGGCAACATATGCGCCTGTGTCCGTTTATAAAATGCCTCCCCAAAAGCTCCTGCACAAAGTAACATAGGCTGCCAAGACATGAATACATTTGTTTGTGTATGTACAAATATCAATTAGCACACCAATGGCACATATTCAGGCTCATTTTCAAAGCACTTAGCCTCCCAAAGTTCCATAGAAACCAATGGAACTTAGCCTCCCAAAGTGCTTTGAAAATATGCCTAATTGTATAAAATCTGGGATACAAGCCAATCTCATTCCACTCCTCATTTCTCTACTTCTGGGAACACCTACACCAATGCTGTATAAAGGAGCTGTGTTTTCTGAGTGCCTACTTTTATGCTCATGAATCCCTAGGCAATTTTAGAAACACCTGTTTGAACATATAAAATTCTGTGTTACGCTCAAGTCACTTATAATGTTATGTCCTTGTTCTCTCCACTGTTTGATAGTGATGACTCAGTGGGATTGAAGAATAACACTATGAACTTGCAAGATGTAATGCAGCAAATTGTAACAAATCGCCAGGACTAGATGGTATACACCACAGAGTTTTGAAATAATTCAGAAATAAAATTGCACCCTATAACTAGTCGTTTGCAATTGACCATTAAAATCAGATTCAGGACCTGAGGATTGGAAGGTAGCCAATGTAATGTCAGTCTTTATAAAGAGCTCTAGATGCAATCCAGGAATCTACAGATTTGTGAACCTGATGTTGGTGTCAGGCAAAATGATAGAAACTCTGTTGAAAAACAAATCTAAAGGTCATAGGGATATATATGGCATGGAGGAGTCTTGTCTTATCAATCTGTTAGGTTTTTTTGAAGTTGATAATAAAGACACATTTGAGCTGGTTGATTTAAGGTCATTTTAAAAGCATCTACGTGTGAAAAAGAAGAATGATTTCAGAAACCCACTATTTTCACATGTTGATGGCTGGAGTGCAGAGAGATGAGGTGGTGAGGTTTGGGCATAGAATTGTCAGGAAATCATGACAATTCTCCAATCAATCCAAGTATCAAAGGTGTCTTCTAAACAATTATAATGTGCTGCTTATTAACAATAATGGGAGAAAATATTGTTCACCTCTTTATATACTGTATTTAGCTGTTTTATCCTTTTTGTGTTATCTTTTAAACCTATTATGTAAGCCGCATTGAGCCTGCTAATAAGCAGGAAAGCGCGGGGTATAAATGTTACAATACAATACAAAAACCTCAAAAGAGCTCCAGACTGAAACCGGCTCTAGAGCTATACACTCTTCATCATAGACATAAAAAAAACTACCATCAGATAACTATTCAATATATAAAGTGAAAAATCAGCTACTTAAGTTCAAAATATAAAAGAAAGCCCTCTTCTCACGTTGTATAAAGACAGGCCTATGACTAACAGTGGCTAGCATTTTGCTTAAGCTGCTTCAGGGCCCATGGACTGAACTGAAAAAAAAAGAAAAGGTAAAAGTATATCAAAACTTGTATCGTTCAACAAACACAGCCATCTTTGCAATATGCTTTCTTAATCAACGTTGTGCTCCAAATCTACTGGCTGGCACCACTAGAGGCTTACACAGTCTGATAAAAATGGCTTCACCTACTGTACACCGCCTTGAGTAAATTCCTTCAAAAAGGCGGTAAATAAATCCTAATAAATAAATAGTGACATCAGATGCCACCAAACCAAACTGCCAATCGGAAAAACCTTTTAGCAGTATCAGAACATGTTCAATAAAAATGGCACCATTCAGTTCTGGCATTTAGCCCCACTGGTTCTAGCATTTTCAAACAAAAGATCCATCTTTGTTCTTGCTGCAGCAAGAGCTTACAGCAGTCTCCCCCTCTTGGCAATCCATAATGCAGACACCACAATCAATCAAAACAGTGGTGCTATTGTACACAATGTGCAGCTAAAGGTAGTAATTTTCTGGCCCCAAAAGTATATTACAATGGGAATACACGTGTAGTTTAATACATTTCCACACCAGCTTTTACACCTGCTCTGAAACATGCACAAGTGCCAGTGACCTGATTGTTTGGACCTGGGGTCTCCACCAGTGATTCAAGGATTAATTGTTCTAATCTCTACGTTGTCTTAACACCAGGGCTTTTTTTGAGAGGGTACTTAGGGGTACTGAGTACCGGCACCTTTTCTATTGTCTGCTAAAGTTGCCCATGGTCCCCAAGGTTTAATGAAAGAGCTCAGGCTCTACACACCAATTCTGCCTTGTCATAGATTCTTTGACTAGTTGCAGGGGGCCTGGCTATTATGGGGTGGGTCCCTCAGTGATCACCCCACCCCTAAAGGGTGGCCTAGCATTTGAGTACCGGCACTGGAAAAAATGTACTGCTTAACACCACCTTAGAAATTCAGTATAAAGATTTATATTACTGGGCTCCTTAATTTACTCCTCCTCTATATGCAGCTTTTCGAAATCCAATACTGACAAATACTTGTGTACATTTCAAAATTAGTGCCTACACACGTAGATGCTAGTGCTCAGATGTGCAAAATCTCAAATGATGCCACTCTTTTTCTGCACGTTTAGGTTTCTAAAATCAATGGTCCAGTTGTATATGCTGACAAATATACATGCACTTTTGCACATACACATTTTATAAAAGGCTCCATGTTCAGCAGAGCCTTTTGAAGAATACTGTGGGAAATATGAATGTCCCAGCCTGGGCATACCATTTCCTACATAGAGTTTTCAGAAGATGTTTGACAAAGTCCCTCATGAGAGACTCCTGGTTAACCCCACATGGAATGGCCCTCACCCCCGTTCCCCATATTGTCCCCCTGAGATCAAAAGTACACCTATTCTATGTTTTGCATTCATCTCAATCCTGAGTTTTAAAATTAATTCCTACCTAACACTGAACCCACAAGGCTTTATGCCATCCCATCCCATCAAGGGTCTTATATTTCACAGGATTCTACACAGATTACAAAAGAGTTAGACCTCGATAGTTGAGGGAATTACAAAATAAACTTATACATCACTACTAGAGTCAAACATCAATTAGAAAAAAAATATATTTTAAGAGATTTCCTGAACAATGAATAAGAAGACTAAGTTGCCTGGGAAAGCTGTTCCACAACCTAGCACCATAAAAAGAATAGAACAGCTCAACCTGCTTCTTATACTTAACTCCTTTCAAGTGCTCTACATCAAGTGCACTCCATCAAATTGTACTTTAATATCACAGACCTAAAAAACGTAGGTTTTGCTGCTATCCTAAACCGACTCAATTATTGTAACTTCTTTTACCATGGGTTCCCACAGCAGTCTACATAGGCTCCAGCTCATCCACAGCTCAGCAGCAAGACCAGTGGAGTAGCACAGGGTGAGTAGGGGCCCACCAACTTTGGGCTCAGGCCCACTCAAAATTAGCATACCGTTGCTGTGGCAGGGGTTTTCCCCAAACCCCATCAACTGAAGACCTCCTCCTCCAACGGCCAGAACTCTTTCCAAGCTTAGCAACAGTGGCAGCTCAAAGACATAGCTGCTGGCTGCCAAGCTTGCCACTGGAGAAGGATGTCTTCAGCTGGGGATCCCCACCAGCTCATATATACTGTATTTTATATGTATTTTATGTTGGGGGGAGAGGCACGGGGGAGGGGGGAAACAGAATAGAGAAAATTTCATGCCCACCCATTTTAGCCTCAAGCTCAACCACAATTAACTGTCTGGCATGTTGTGTTCCTTAGTACACTCAATCATATGCCTCCTGAAAGCGCCTTCCATTTCACTTCTGTATTGGCGTTTTGTCCCTATCCTCTTACATCCTCAATATACCACCATCCCAACTCTCACTGGGAACATAACCGCAGGTAAAATTTCTTGCCTCCATTCCCTCTGTCTCTTATTCCTCATCAACTTCGGGTCTTACTGGAATTGTTAGTAATCTCCTCAAACTAAGTTGTTTTAATATACGTTCTCTGTGTAATAATTTGTTTATTTAGTCTCAGAGGTCTTATACTATCTTCCTCATTGGATATATTGTATATGATTAAAACATGGCTTACATATTCTCATGCGGCCTCAACTGTTCTTGTCTCCCCAATTATCGATTCCATTCTTTCATTCATGTAGGCAGAAGAGATGATAGTCTAGCCTTCATCTTTTCTAACCACATGGAGATTCGCATTCTCAGCTCCCAGCACCATCCTTGCTTTGAATTATTTTAGAGCTGCATTTTGATTAAATTTGTAATTGCAATGAATCACGCAATTAAAGGTATGTTATTTATTTAAAATTTTTTCCCACTGCAAATCTTGTGATTACTACTACTACTACTACTATTTGACATTGCGCTACTAGGTTACGCAGCGCTGTACAATCTGGGCAAGTCACATAACCCTCTGTTGCCCAGAGTCACAAGGAGCTGCAGTAGGAAAAAAAAACCAACATACCTTTTAATCAAAATGTAGCCCTAAATAAATTAAAGAATAAAAGTGATGAAAAGTTAAGAAATACAAATTAGAAATTGAGGGGCCCTTTTACTATGCTGCTATAGAGTTACCACAGCAATGGCGCACAGCGATCTAGTGGTAGTTCTGGCCACCAGCGTGCACCATTTCCTTCTCGCAAATATTTTTTGTTTTGCACGAGCAGCAGGGGCGCACCCGACAGTAATTGGGCAACAGTACGCATTGCCCAGTTCTTCTGGGCTGCCACGGGAGCCCCTACCACCTCCTAAATAGGAGGCAGTAAGGGATCCACCAGGAAATGGCTACCAGCAAATGTTTCACTTACCACACAGTTAAGAATGAGAAGGGGAGATATCCTTGAAGCAGCCATACGGCAAAACATGCCGTTACGTTGAACAATACTTTCCCCTGGGAAATACTTCATGAAAGCTAAGTATCATTTATGACACTATCAGGCTTATTTTTGAAAGCAAAGGGCGCCCATCTTTCGACACAAATCGGAAGATGGGCATCCTTCTCCCAGGGTCGCCCAAATCGCATAATCGAAAGCCGATTTTGGGTGTCCTCAACTGCTTTCCGTCGCGGGGATGACAAAAGTTCACGGGGGCGTGTCAGAAGCATAGCAAAGGCGGGACTGGGGTGTGCTTAACACATGGGCGTCCTCGGCCGATAATGGAAAAAGGAAGAGTGTCCCTGACGAGCACGTGGCCAACTTTACTTGGTCCATTTTTCTTGCGACCAAGCCTCAAAAAGGTGCCTGAATTGATCAGATGACCACCAGAGGGAATTGGAGATGACCTCGCCTTACTCCCCCAGTGGTCACTAACACCCTCCCACCCTAAAAAAAAAAACTTTAAAAATATTTTTTGCCAGCCTCAAATGTCATACCCAGCTCCCTGACAGCAGTATGCATGTCCCTGGAGCAGTTTTAGTGGGTGCAGTGCACTTCAGGCAGGCAGACCCAGGCCCATCCCCCCTACCTGTTACACTTGTGGAAAATGTGAGCCCTTCAAAACCCACCACACACCCACTGTACCCACTTGTAGGTGCCCCCCTTCACCCCTTAGGGCTATGGTAGTGTTGTACAGTTGTGGGGAGTGGGTTTTGGGGAGGGGGTTGGGGGCTCAGCACCCAAGGTAAGGGAGCTATGCACCTGGGAGCAATTTCTGAAGTCCACTGCAGTGCCCTGGGTGCCTGGTTGGTGTCCTGGCATGTGAGGGGGACCAGTACACTACGAATGCTGGCTGCTTCCATGACCAAAGGGCTTGGATTTGGTCGTTTCTGAGATGGGTGTCCTCGGTTTCCATTATCGCTGAAAACCAGGGACGACCATCTCCAAGGATGACCTAAATGTTGAGATTTGGGCATCCCCAACCGTATTATCGAAACAAAAGATGGATGCCCATCTTGTTTCAATAATATGGGTTTCCCCGCCCCTTCGCAAGGACGTCCTGCGAGGACGCCCTCAGGAAAACTTGGGCGCCCCGTTTGATTATGCCCCTCCACATGGCTATAAGATGAGTTAGGAATTAAAGAGGAGAACAACACCTAGTGTTAACGGTGTAATAAGTAGAAACTACCTTAAAAATTAAAACTTTTCTAAAAATTAAAAAACATTTGTGGAGACCAGTGAGGACTGGAATGTGGGGACTAGAGAATATCCCATCATTTCATTAAACTGAGGTCTCCACAGGATTTTATCAGGATAGAAGTCAGAACTGTTTAAAATATATAATACTGCTATTGGACTTGGGTTAAAATATAGAGCCACAAGGGAGTTCACTTACCACATGGCTATTTCCTGTCCCAGCTGGAATTTTCCTTTTACCGGGCGGTGGTAAAAGGGGACCTCAGCACACAACAAATCCACATGCCAACGCCACAACAGGGCCCCTTTTACTGCCACTTAGTAAAAGGTGTCCTAAGAATCTAAAAGAGCATACAGAATAACTATAAACAGCTTACAGTTTTCACAGACTACTTCAAAAATGCAACCCTAAATAGTTTACATTTAGGATACTAGGCATACATCAATTGGAGGTCCTTTTAATATACCAAACTTCCCCTGTATCCCTAATCTGTATACAAGAGATCTATGATTTCTTGTCTACTCGGGTCTTATCTTCTAAATCTTTTATTCTTCATGGTGATTTAAATATGCATTTTAGTGACTTTACTGATCCTGTTAGCCATGACTGTGATACTTTTCTCTCTGATCTTGGAATCTCTCAGCTTATTACCTTCCCTACTCTTCAAGCCGGACATATCCTTAATATACTAATTCTCCCTATAGCTCACTCTTCCACTATCAGTAGTCTTTCTTCCACTTCTCTTCCCTGGCTTCATTGGCATCATGATTTTCCTCCTTCTCCACCCTCATCCTCCAATCCAATTAGCTTTAGAAACAAATTCTTACCATTGATCATTTTATTGAATGTGCTGCTATCTTTCTGAATAATTTTTTGCCATCTTAACTCTTAATGAACAGGTCTCTTGCTGGAATTCCTCTCTTCATGCTACCTTGAATAAGGTCACTCCCATTCAGAGTATTATACCTTCTGCTTCAAAAAGGAAATCTCAGCCTTGGTTTCATTCTGGCCTCACTCTCCTCAGACATAAAGTTTGAAAGGCTGAACACAAGTGGCAATCTCATCCTTCTCCATCTTCTCGATCAAAAAGTTTTATGACTTTTACTTTTTGAGATTAGCATTGCTAAATGGAAATATTTTTCTTCCTTCTTCAGGCAGGACACTAATCCTTCTTGTCTATTGACCTTTGCGGAAATAAACTCTACCAGCACTTTACATCACAATTTTGCAAGTAGTTTCTATGACAAAATCCAGACAGTTCATGCAAGTTTTCTGCCGGTAACATCACCTACTCTCTTCATTCCACCCACTGACCTGAATCCTCCAGCAAATCCCACTCTTTCCACCTCTCTGTCTTGTATTGATCTCCCATCAGTTATACAAATTGCTAGAATAGTCAGGGGTCTGGATCCATCATCTCCTTTCACTG
Organism: Microcaecilia unicolor; assembly: GCF_901765095.1. Taxonomy (NCBI): domain Eukaryota; kingdom Metazoa; phylum Chordata; class Amphibia; order Gymnophiona; family Siphonopidae; genus Microcaecilia; species Microcaecilia unicolor. Next base: position 343,645,438 of record NC_044034.1, read on the forward strand.
ATCAGTTGCCAGGTTTCATGCTCAAATGGCTCTTGGATCCTCTTCTGCCTCTTCTGCTTTCTATGATTACCACTAGTCTTTCCCTGACAACTGGAAGCAAGCGGTTGTTTATCATCGCTGTAAAGACCCTACTGGTGATCTTTCATCAGTCTCTGACTTTCATCCTATTTCTGGCCTTTCCTTTCTAAGGTTGTAGATAAGGCCAATGCACTACATTGTCAAAGAGACAGGTTATCACCATTATTCCACTGAACATTCCCTGTTGGGACTTACCAATAGCATAAATTGATCCTTAGCAGTTGTTTCGATGCTCTTCTTATTTCTTTTAATCATACCGCAGCCTTTGATCTAGTACATCATTTAAAGTAACACATACCATGTAATGAGTTTATCTTGTTGGGCAGACTGGATGGACCATACAGGTCTTTATCTGCCATCATTTACCACGTTACTATAAAGGCAAGGACAAATCAAACTTGGGTATACATATAAAGTAACACATACCATGTAAATTCTTCTTCAGCAATTAGTGGATCTAAACATTCATGGCATTGCACTGTCTTGGTGTCTGTCTTATCTCACTAACCAGTCATTTCTTGTTCATTGTTCTCCTGGTTCCTCAGTCACTAAATCACTTGACTCTGGTGTATATTCTCAGCCCTATTCTCTTTAATATCTTTCTCTCATTGCTTGCTCTATTAATACAGACTCTTACAGATTTACTTTATTTATGCTGGTGGTGTTCATCTTTTGGTCCATTAGAATCTTCTTCCCCTGACAGTGTGATTACAATATTTCTCATTTAAACAAAATTGCTGTTTGGCTCTGTGCAAACCACATGACATTAAGTCAGAGGCTATTATTTTTTGATGCACTCACCTGCCCCATCTTTCATGTCACCTATGATTCATGGTGTAGCCATTCCGTATAAGGAGTCAGTGAAGATCCTACTTGTTACTCTTGACACTTCATTAACCTCTTGTAGACACATCTCTACTGTGGTTAGTAAAGGTTTTTTCACCCTGCGACAAAGTTGGGTTGGCTGGATTTGTCATCTTTGCAAATTCTGCTGCTATCATTAGTTATATCAAAAATTGGCTTACCATCTACTCAACTCGAGACGTCTGATCATCCAGAATAGCGCCACAAAACTATTATAGGAAAGAAAAAAAAATTGATCATGTCACCCCTGTGTTGATTTCAGAGCATTGGTTGCCACTTTCTTCTAGCATTGTTTATAAATATTTAATTATTGCACATCAGGTTATATAAAGTGGTATACCATCTTTTCTTTTTAGTTTTTTCATCCCATATAGTCTCTCTCATACCCTTAGATCTTCTACTCAGCATCTTCTCACTGTGCTTACTCATTGCCATATGTGACTTGACACCATTCGTCACTCCTGTTTCAGCATTGTTGCACTGTTCCTCTGGAATTCACTTCCTATTTTCCTTAGGAATTGTGGCATTCCTGTTTTGCTGTTGTTTAATTGCCTTTGCACATTGTGAACTGGTTTGGTTTGATTACAAGGAAAACTGTGTATCAGTGAAAATAAACGATAAACGGTTAGGGCAGAAATCTGTTATCTGAGATTTAAGGGGTACTTGGAAAGCTTATCTTTTCAAACAAGCATTTCAGCAAGCTTAGCCTTTCCTCATATAAGTGCCCTACTCTTAACTGTTTGTAAGGCTCTCCTAATAGTATAGCCTTCCCTTTATCTATCACCATCTCATCTCAGTCAGCAGCCAGACACTGCCACAAATGTCTTTCTATCCATGTGATTTTTCCCTTCCACATACAATGATATTAAAAAAAAACATATCAAGGTAATTAAACTCTGTCCCTTCATGTGTTTCCCCCTTTGTTTTTAATGATTTTTTTCCCAGTCTTTTTTCAAGTTATAATGCAGTTTTTCCAAATCACTGTCTTTATACCTTTATACCTTTCAGGAAATCTAGACGCCCCTATTTGACTGACTGTACATTTGTCCTTTACATTGTAAGCTCCTTTGAGCAGGGACTGTCTTTCTATGTTAAATTGTACAGCGCTGCGTAACCCTAGTAGCACTTTAGAAATGTCAAGTAGTAGTAGTAGTAGTAGTAATTGTTATTGCATAATTTTCCCATCTCCCCTTTTTTAGATTTGTTAACTGCTTAGATGTATTTTATGTGATTTTGTGGTATATCAAACAAAAAAATTATACTTAAAACTTGGCTATGCCACTGAGTAAGACTCCTCCAGAAGCTACACTGGTTACCAGTAACCTTTCAAATCCAATACAAAATCCTTCTCCTAATTCAAAAGGGGATACATGACTACACTATAATCTCCAGCCTGCTTACACCCAATGCACCATTTCACATGTCAGAGTCCCGATATGAGAAACAGCTTGCCCTTCATTCAGCATCCTCCTGCCGATTAGAATGTACAAGGAGAATGTGCTTCTCATATGCGTTGACCCACAATCATGGAACTCTGTCCCCTCTGACTAGGGAAAGAAACAAACTGAGCTAGATTTAAGACCCTTTTAAAGACTTAACGCTTTATCTTGTCGTACAGTGACACTTGAGACCTTAGGCATACATGAGAACCCCACTGCACAATGGAATACCCCTAAGTGGTTCATCTTTCTAATTCTCCCACTGTTCTTTCTCACCTTCCCTTCCTTGTACTCTGTCAACAGATCTACTCTTATTAATATGTTTGTAAAGATTCTTGTATTCTCTGTCCCATTTTGTATAGTGTGTACATGCTTTATTATTTAGCTTGTGGTAGAAAGGTATTTATTTATTTTAGAAATGTATATCCTACATTATCTAACATTTTAAACAGGTTCTGACCAAATTCTATAAATAGCGCCATAACAATAGTGCACTAAGCGCTATTCTACAAACGGCACTCAAAATGCACTTAGGGCTAGATCTATATATGGCGCTAAAAATCATTGTAAAAAGCACTATTCTGTAAACTGTGCTTAAAGTTAGGTGTGGTTTATAGAATAGCACTTACGCCCAGAGGTCATTTGCACCAATGAAAATGTGATGTAAATGCCTGCGCCTAAGTTTGTGCATGGAGTGACCATATTCTATAATCCACATGTAACTCAAACCACATCCTTGATCCGCCCCAAAATGCAAATGAGCCTGCATTTCCCGCACCCCCTTTTTGGGGGCCGTGCGTAAAATTTAGGTGTAGATCCTGTGCCTAAATTTACACCCGTAAGTTCTAGTTAAATTAATTAGTGCCAATAATTGCTTGTTAAAAAGACAATTATTGGCACTAATTGGCTCATTATGTAAGTACATTACGTTTTGCAAATTGGACACATGCCCAAATTTACACGTACGATTTTTATAGTATTCAGGGGTTAGCACCTAACTTTAGATGCCGATCCCCCTTATTCTATAATAGCGTGCATAAATTGTAGGAAGGGCCCCTGATCCGCCTATGACCCTCCCATGGCATGCCATTTATGTGCATATCCCCATGACTAAAAATGCACACAGAAATTCAAGTAATGCCAATTAGTGCCAATATTGATTATTAGCATCCAATTATCGGCACTAATTGGCTTATTATTCATTACATTACAAGTGCAAATTGGGTACGTGCCCAAATATGCACACACAATTTAAGCACCATTTATA